>NW_027363402.1:0-275000 GCF_046119375.1 Phyllobates terribilis | reverse complement strand
CAGATCTTTCAGTCTCCACCCAAAATGACAAGCAAGGATATCTGCTATAAAATGTGTGTAGATAGATCTGTTTATATGCATGATGTTATACCTGAGGAAGACTCAAAGAAGTCGAAACCGGTTGTATTTTAGTTTGAAATAAAAATTCTTTGAATCCGAATATCAAGTTCCATCATCATCCTTCAGGAGCGCATATTGCTGGGAAAAAACATTTACTAAGTGGTATTGCCTATGAAAGCTCTGTCCAGTGCTCTCATCAGCTCCCAGATTTCTGCAGCAAACTGAATGGAAAGAGGAATGGAGTGATCCACTGATTGGATTTACATGCTTTACCTCAAGATACCAAATAGGTGAGTGGATTTATACTGAGTATATACCCTTGGAATCTAACTACTACACTTAGAAGCCTGCGCTTCCTATTTTCTCTCCCTACAATCCCCTCTTGTTTCATAGAAATAATCCTTAGGATCTTCCTCCTTCCCCTGCACTCTATCTTCTAGTGTAACTTGGTTTTCTGCTTGCCTATCTTTACATGCTTTTACCAACGCTTTTACGTACAGAACCCCGGCTGCTGCATCATTAGCCTCCGCTACATCAGGGCCCGTTCTACTGTCATATTGTTTATAAGTTTCGTCCGTCAGTCTGTCATACCGAGCTTCATCTGCCAATTTCCCTTTAATTACCCCTTGCAGATCTATTCTAGTGGCATGGTACGTATCCTGTATGGTGGTGATCATTCTAGCGAAACCCATAGGGGACTGGGATGGGTCTGGCAGCTGGGAGATCAATGCCAACTGCTCTGAAGGACTCCATGGTCTATACATTAACATTGTGCGAGCTTCCTGACCTGGAACAACTGCATCCCCCCCTGCTGCTGCCGCTGCTGCTCCCGGTGCTCCTGGCACAACTACCGTCCTCATTGGGAATAGACTAGCTGGGTGGGGTCTCGGTCCTCCACATGCCACACAGATGTCTACTGTCAAGGGGTTCTGCTGTCCACATCTGGGGCAAACCCAACAATTGGGTTCCTGAGAATTCTGGTACTGGGGTGAGGGTGAGCTGGGTGACGTCGGGAGCGGACAGGGAGAAAAATCTGTCATTCCGGTTCTTGTCAGTCTGTAACGTCCGTCTCCTAATTCTTCAATTTTTCCTTTAAAATGAGCGCATGCATTCATCCATACATCCACTGTCTCCAACAGACCCTTATCTTTCAGCCATCCATGATAGCAGTTAAAGAAGGATTTCCATTTCTCTCCGTTCATCTCTCCATTCTCATTCATTCCCGCTTTACACAATATTTTGTCAATTCCAATCAGTGCCTGTTTCCCTTCTCAGCGTACCACTAAGTCTTTGGCTATAATGCCTTCCTTGGCATTTTGGTTCCCCATTTTTTTTCGGTTCTCCTCACTTAGAGTAGACTCCTCAGTCACTTAGACAATGGTCACTTAGACAATGGGCCACAAAGGTTTCTGAACCATTCCACTACTAGCCTTCCAGGACTTATACGCCAACCAGAAAAACAGACCAAAAACACCAATCCCGAGACACACCTACAACACAATCATCGGATCCATACTTTCATTCTTAAGTTTTTCCAAAGGATAGAAGGCAGGACTGTCAATTTATCTGAGGGAATTCTACTGGTTCAAAGGGACCTGAGCCAGACAACAATCTGTGAATTACCTGGGGAGCCGACCGCTCGGGGGTGAGGGAGTCTCTTCTATGCAGTGATATAATTAGGTAGAATATAACAGTTATTCTTACCTCAGCGCTGTATATATCACCAACAGAGAGCTTCACTAGTCCCACGTCTCGGACCGGTCGAGCACCCCTGGGTAGATTAACTCAAGGTCCCTGTTCGAGGCGCCAGCTGTGGTCACTGCATTCTGAGTCTTCTATCCTTTGGATTATGAGCTCGGAGAGACTGAGACACAGGACAAGATGTGTGTCAAACAAGCTCTAAACTTTATTACAAAGCATGGCTTTATATCCACTCTGAAGGCAGGAAACGAATTTACCTTATATGGTTTGATTATACAATTTTAGCACACAAAGACTAGTTTCTATTCTTATGCTGTCTATGCTTGTGTTGAAACATTCAATCGGACACATTAAATTAGACACATTTAATCAGATACATTCTGATGACTAGCAAGGACGCATTATTGATTCAAGAAGGAACATTCACGGCTGGTGTTATTTTGACCTAAAGTAACTTTCAGACTTATATAGCATAGATGGGGTCTTTGAATTTGAGGGGCCTCATCTTCTGCTATAACACTTGTATATATGCTGCTCCCCCATTCTTGTATATAAGCTGCTCCCCCATCATTGTATATATGCTGCTCCCTCATCCTTGTATATATGTTGCTCCCCCATCCTTGTATATATGCTGCTCCACCATCCTGGTACATATGCTGCTCCACCATCCTTGTATATATGTTGCTCACCCATCCTTGTATATATGCTGCCCCCCATACTTGTAGATATGCTGCTCCCCCATCCTTGTAGATATGCTGCTCTCCCATCCTTGTAGATATGCTGCCCCCCATTCTTGTAGATATGTTGTCGTCTCCCATCCTTCATCCTGGTACATGCCCACCCATGAATATGCTCCGCCATCCTTGTATATGTGCTGCTCCCTCATCCTTGTATATGTGCTGCTCCCCCATCCTTGCATATATGTTGCTCCCCCATCCTTGTAGATATGCTGCTCCCCCATCCTTGTAGATATGCTGCCCCCCATCCTTGTAGATATGTTGTCGTCTCCCATCCTTCATCCTGGTACATGCTCACCCATGAATATGCTCCCCCATTCTTGTTTATGTGCTGCTCCCTCATCCTTGTATATGTGCTGCTCCCCCATCCTTGTATATATGTTGCTCCCCCATCCTTGTATATATGTTGCTCCCCCATTCTTGTATATATGCTGCTCCCCATTCTAGTATATATCCTGCTCCCCCATCCTTGTATATATCCTGCTCCCCCATCCTTGTATATATGCTGCGCCCCCATCCTTGTATATATGCTGCTCCCACATCCTTGCATATATATTGCTCCCCCATCCTTGTATATATGCTGCTCCCCCATCCTTGTATATATTCTGCTCCACCATCCTTGTATATATGTTGCTTCCCCATCCTTGTATATATGCTGCTCCACCATCCTTGTATATATGTTGTTCTCCATCCTTGTATATATGTTGCTCTCCATCCTTGTATATATGCTGCTCCCCCATCCTTGTATATATTCTGCTCCCTCATCCTTTTATATATGTTGCTCCCCTATCCTTGTATACATGCTGCTCCCCCATCCTTGTATATATGCTGCTCCCCCGTCCTTGTATATATGCTGCTCCCCCATCCTTGTATATATGTTGCTCACCCATTTTTGTAGATATGCTGCTCCCCCATCCTTGTTTATGTTTCTCCCCCATCATTGTATATATTCTGCTCCCCCATCCTTGTATATATGCTGCTCCCCCATCCTTGTATACATGCTGCTCCCCCATCCTTGTATATATGTTGCTCCCCCATCCTTGTATATATGTTGCTCTCCATCCTTGTAAATATGTTGCTCTCCATCCTTGTATATATTTTGCTCCCCCATCCTTGTATATATGTTGCTCCCCCATCCTTGTATATATGTTGCTCTCCATCCTTGTAAATATGTTGCTCTCCATCCTTGTATATATGTTGCTCCCCCATCCTTGTTTATATATTGCTCCCCCATCCTTGTATATATGCTGCTCCCCCATCCTTGTATATATGTTGCTCACACATACTTGTATATATGCTGCTCCTCCATCCTTGTATGTATGCTGCTCTCCCATCCTTGTATATATGTTGCTTCCCCATCTTTGTATATATGCTGCTCCCCCATCCTTGTATATATTCTGCTCCCCCATTCTTGTAGATATGCTGCTCCCCCATCCTTGTATATATGCTGCTCCCCCATCCTTCTATATATGCTGCTCTCCCTTTCTTGTATATATGCTGCTCCCCCATTCTTGTATATATGCTGCTCCCACATCCTTGTATATATGGTGCTCTCCATCCTCGTATATATGCTGCTCCCCCATCCTTGTATATATGTTTCTCCCCCATCCTTGTATATATGTTTCTCCCCCATCCTTGTATATATTCTGCTCCCCATCCTTGTATATACGCTGCTCCCCCATCCATGTATATATTCTGCTCCCCCATCCTTGTATATATCCTGTTTCCCCATCCTTGTATATATTCTGCTCCCCCATCCTTGTATATATGCTGCTCCCCCATCCTAGTATATATTTTGCTCCCCTATCCTTATATATATGCTGCTCCCCCATCCTTGTATATATGCTGCTCCCCCATCCTTGTAGATATGCTTCTCCCCCATTATTGTATACAGGGTGGTCCAAAAGTAGGTGGACAGAAAGTGTAATAAGGTTATGAAGGGGGAGATTTATCAAACATGGTGTAAAGTGAAACTGGCTCAATTGCCCTTAGCAATCAATCAGATTCCACTTTTCATTCATCATAAACTCTTTGGAAAATGAAAGGTGGAATCTGATTGGTTGCTAAGGGCAACTGAGCCAGTTTCACAGATCTAGTTTTCACAGATAGATCTCCCCTAAATCTGTTTTCTTTTTAGATAATTCAGATAACACATAATGGCAAATAATTTAAATACAGATTAAAGAAAATGTATTTTAACAGAGTATTGGAAATCTCAAAATGCTGAAACCGTTAGAGCAAATTGGGTTGAAACATTTGGTACTCAAGCCCCAAAGAGACAAACCATTTACCGCATTCGTGACAAATTCAATATCACTGGCTCAATCCTTAATGCTCCAAAAACTGGTCGACCCAAAACAGTCTGTACAGAAGATAATAAACAACTTGTTGCTGAAACATTTGTTAAGAGTCCAAAAAAGTCCACCAGAAGAGGCTCTTTGGAATTGGGAATTTCACGAGCTTCTATCATGCGAATCCTGAAATCTATTGGGTGGAAAGCTTATCGTCCACGTCTAACTCATGGTTTATTGGAGGATGATCCAGACAGGCGGCTGCAGTTTAGTGTATGATAAATCTCCCCCTTCATAACCTTATTACACTTTCTGTCCACCTACTTTTGGACCACCCTGTATGTTTCTCCCCCATCCTTGTAGACATGCTGCTCCCCCATCCTTGTATATATGCTGCTCCCCCATCCTTGTATATATGCTGCTCCTCCATTCTTGTATATATTTTGCTCCCCCATTCGTGTATATATGCTGCTCCCTCATCCTTGTATATATGTTTCTCCCCCATTCTTGTAGATATGCTGCTCCCCCATCCTGGTATATATGCTGCTCCCCCATCATTGTATATATGCTGCTCCCCTATCCTTGTATATATGCTGCTCCCCCATCCTTGTATATATTCTGCTCCCCCATCCTTGTATATATGTTGCTCCCCCATCCTTGTATATATGCTGCTCTCCATCCGTGTATATATGTTGCTCTCCATCCTTGTATATATGCTGCTCCCCCATCCTTGTATATATTCTACTCCCCCATCCTTGTATATATTCTGCTCCCTCATCCTTGTATATATGTTGCACCCCCATCCTTGTATATATGCTGCTCCCCCATCCTTCTTTATATTCTGCTCCCCCATTCTTGTAGATATGCTGCTCCCCAATCCTTGTAGATATGTTGTCGTCTCCCATCCTTCATCCTGGTACATGCCCAACCATGAATATGCTCCCCCATCCTTGTATATATGTTGTTCACCCATTCTTGTAGATATGTTGCTCCTCTATCCTTGTATATATGCTGCGCCCCCATTCTTGTATATATGCTGATCCCCCATCCTTGTATATATTCTGCTCCCCCATTCTTGTATATATGCTGCTCCCCCATCCTTGTATATGTTTCTCCCCCATCCTTGTATATATTCTGCTCCCCCATTCTTGCATATATGCTGCTCCCCCATCCTTGTATATATGTTGCTCCCCCATCCTTGTATATATGTTGCTCCCCCATCCTTGTATATATGCTGCTCCCCACCCTTGTATGTATTTTGCTCCCCCATCCATGTATATATGCTGCTCCCCCATCCTTGTATATATGCTGCTCCTCCATCCTTGTATATATGTTGCTCCCCCATCGTTGTATATATGTTGCTCCCCCATCCTTGTATATATGTTGCTCCACCATCCTTGTATATATGCTGCTCCCCCATCCTTGTATATATGCTGCTCCCCCATCCTTGTATATATGCTGATCCCCCATCCTTGTATATATGCTGCTCTCCCATTCTTGTAGATATGTTGCTCCCCCATCCTTGTATATATTCTGCTCCCCCATCCTTGTATATATGTTTCTCCCCCATCCTTGTATATATTCTGCTCCCCCACCCTTGTATATATGCTGCTCCCCCATCCTTGTATATATTCTGCTCCCCCATTCTTGTATATATGTTGCTCCCCAATCCTTGTATATATGCTGCTCCCCCATTCTTGTATATATGTTGCTCCCCCATCCTTGTAGATATGCTGCTCCCCCATCCTTGTATATATTCTGCTCCCCCATCCTTGAATATATGCTGCTCCCCCATCCTTGTATATATGTTGCTCCCCCATTCTTGTAGATATGTTGCTCCCCCATTCTTGTAGATATGTTGTCGTCTCGCATCCTTCATAATGGTACATGCCCACCCATGAATATACTCCCCTATCCTTGTATATATGTTTCTCACCCATCCTTGTATATATTCTGCTCCCCCATCCTTGTATATATGCAGCTCCCCCATTCTTGTAGATATTTTGCTCCCCCATCGTTGTAGATATGTTGCTCCCCCATCCTTGTATATATGCTGCTCCCCCATTGTTGTATATATGCTGCTCCCCCATCCTTGTATATATGTTGCTCCCCCATCCTTGTATATATGCTGCTTCCCCATCCTTGTAGATATGCTGCTCCCCCATTCTTGTATACATGCTGCTCCCCATCCTTGTATATATGCTGCTCCCCCATCCTTGTATATATGCTGCTCCCCCATCCTTGTATATATGATGCTCCCCCATCCTTGTATATATGCTTCTCCCCCATCCTTTTATATATGCTGCTCCACCATTCTTGTATATATGTTTCTCCCCCATCCTGGTATATATGCTGCTCCCCTATCCTTGTATATATGTTGCTCCCCCATCCTTGTATATATGTTGCTCTCCATCCTTGTAAATATGTTGCTCTCCATCCTTGTATATATGTTGCTTCCCCATCCTTGTATATATGTTGCTTCCCCATCCTTGTATATATGTTGCTCCCCCATCCTTGTATATATGCTTCTCCCCCATCCTTGTATATATGCTCCTCCCCCATCCTTGTATATATATTGCTCCCCCATCCTTGTATATATGCTGCTCCCCCATCCTTGTATATATGTTGCTCCCCCATACTTGTATATATGCTGCTCCTCCATCCTTGTATATATGCTGCCCCCCATCCTTGTAGATATGCTGCTCCCCCATCCTTGTAGATATGCTGCCCCCCATCCTTGTAGATATGTTGTCGTCTCCCATCCTTCATCCTGGTACATGCCCACCCATGAATATGCTCCCCCATCCTTGTATATGTGCTGCTCCCCCATCCTTGTATATATGTTGCTCCCCCATCCTTGTATATATTCTGCTCCCCCATCCTTGTATATGTGCTGCTCCCTCATACTTGTAAATATGTTGCTCCCCCATTCTTGTATATATGCTGCTCCCCCATCCTTGTATATATTCTGCTCCCCCATTCTTGTATATGTCCTGCTCCCCCAACCTTGTATATATCCTGCTCCCCCATCCTTGTATATATGTTTCTCCCCCATCCTTGTATATATGTTGCTCCCCCATCTTGGTATATATGCTGCTCCCCCATTCTTGTATATATCCTGCTCCCCCATCCTTGTATATATGCTGCTCCCCCATCCATGTATATATGCTGCTCCCCCATCCTTGTATATATGCTGCTCCCCCATCCTAGTATATATTTTGCTCCCCTATCCTTGTATATATGCTGCTCCCCCATCCTTGTATATATGCTGCTCCCCCATCCTTGTAGATATGCTTCTCCCCCATTATTGTATACAGGGTGGTCCAAAAGTAGGTGGACAGAAAGTGTAATAAGGTTATGAAGGGGGAGATTTATCAAACATGGTGTAAAGTGAAACTGGCTCAATTGCCCTTAGTAATCAATCAGATTCCACTTTTCATTCATCATAAACTCTTGGGAAAATGAAAGGTGGAATCTGATTGGTTGCTAAGGGCAACTGAGCCAGTTTCACAGATCTAGTTTTCACAGATAGATCTCCCCTAAATCTGTTTTCTTTTTAGATAATTCAGATAACACATAATGGCAAATAATTTAAATACAGATTAAAGAAAATGTATTTTAACAGAGAATTGGAAATCTCAAAATGCTGAAACCGTTAGAGCAAATTAGGTTGAAACATTTGGTACTCAAGCCCCAAAGAGACAAACCATTTACCGCATTCGTGACAAATTCAATATCACTGGCTCAATCCTTAATGCTCCAAAAACTTGTCGACCCAAAACAGTCTGTACAGAAGATAATAAACAACTTGTTGCTGAAACATTTGTTAAAAGTCCAAAAAAGTCCACCAGAAGAGCCTCTTTGGAATTGGGAATTTCACGAGCTTCTATCATGCGAATCCTGAAATCTATTGGGTGGAAAGCTTATCGTCCACGTCTAATTCATGGTTTATTGGAGGATGATCCAGACAGGCGGCTGCAGTTTAGTGTATGATAAATCTCCCCCTTCATAACCTTATTACACTTTCTGTCCACCTACTTTTGGACCACCCTGTATATGTTTCTCCCCCATCCTTGTAGACATGCTGCTCCCCCATCCTTGTATATATGCTGCTCCCCCATTCTTGTATATATTCTGCTCCCCCATTCGAGTATATATGCTGCTCCCCCATCCTTGTATATATGTTTCTCCCCCATCCTTGTAGATATGCTGCTCCCCCATCCTGGTATATATGCTGCTCCCCCATCATTGTATATATGCTGCTCCCCTATCCTTGTATATATGCTGCTCCCCCATCCTGGTATATATGCTGCTCCCCCATCATTGTATATATGCTGCTCCCCTATCCTTGTAGATATGCTGCTCCCCCATCCTGGTATATATGCTGCTCCCCCATCATTGTATATATGCTGCTCCCCTATCCTTGTATATATGCTGCTCCCCCATTCTTGTATGTATGCTGTTCCCCCATCCTTGTATATATGTAGCTCCCTCATCCTTGTAGATATGCTGCTCCCCCATCCTTGTATATATGCTGCTCCCCCATCCTGGTATATATGCTGCTCCACCATCCTTGTATATATGCTGCCTCCCATCCTTGTAGATATGCTGCCCCCCATCCTTGTGGATATGCTGTCGTGTCCCATCCTTCATCCTGGTACATGCCCACCCATGAATATGCTCCCCCATCCTTGTATATGTGCTGCTCCCCCATCCTTGTATATCATCCTTGTATATATGTTGCTCCCCCATTCTTGTATATATGCTGCTCCCTCATCCTTGTATATATGCTGCTCCCCCATCCTTGTATATATGCTTCTCCCCCATTCTTGTATATATGCTGCTCCCCCATTCGTGTAGATATGATTCTCCCCCATCCTTGTATATATGCTTCTCCCCCATTCTTGTATATATGTTGCTCCCCCATCATTGTATATATGCTGCTCCCTCATCCTTGTATATATGTTGCTCCCCCATCCTTGTATATATGCTGCTCCCCCATCCTGGTATATATGTTGCTCCCCCATCCTTGTATATATGCTGCCCCCCATCCTTGTAGATATGCTGCTCCCCCATCCTTGTAGATATGCTGCCCCCCATCCTTGTAGATATGTTGTCGTCTCCCATCCTTCATCCTGGTACATGCCCACCCATGAATATGCTCCCCCATCCTTGTATATGTGCTGTTCCCCCATCCTTGTAGATATGTTGCTCCCCCATCCTTGTAGATATGTTGTCGTCTCCCATCCTTCATCCTGGTACATGCCCACCCATGAATATGCTCCCCCATCCTTGTATATGTGCTGCTCCCCCATCCTTGTATATATGTTGCTCCCCCATCCTTGTATATATTCTGCTCCCCCATCCTTGTAGATATGTTGCTCCCCCATCCTTGTAGATATGTTGTCGTCTCCCATCCTTCATCCTGGTACATGCCCACCCATGAATATGCTCCCCCATCCTTGTATATGTGCTGCTCCCTCATCCTTGTATATATGTTGCTCCCCCATTCTTGTATATATGCTGCTCCCCCATCCTTGTATATATTCTGCTCCCCCATTCTTGTATATATCCTGCTCCCCCATCCTTGTATATATCCTGCTCCCCCATCCTTGTATATATGTTTCTCCCCCATCCTTGTATATATGTTGCTCCCCCATCTTGTTATATATGCTGCTCCCCCATTCTTGTATATATCCTGCTCCCCCATCCTTGTATATATGCTGCTCCCCCATCCTTGTATATATGCTGCTCCCCCGTCCTTGTATATATTCTGCTCAACCATCCTTGTATATATGCTGCTCCCCCATCCTTGTAGATATGTTGTCGTCTCCCTTCCTTCATCCTGGTACATGCCCACCCATGAATATGCTCCCCCATCCTTGTATTTGCGCTGCTGTTCATCGCATAGTAAAAACAGACAAACATTATAAACCCTCCTACTCACCTTCCTTCCTCTCCCACGTCGCGTCCTCTCCTGTAGCCGGCAGCTGATTTCAGCGTCCTCTCCTGTAGCCGGCATGACGTCACTGCCATGCGCCCAGTCGCTTGTACGCTGACGCCGCCTGCTGGCAGAGTGTATGGCCGCGCACGGGTTTGGCAAGTTCGTGCGCTGCAATACACTTCAGCTAGATGTGTGTCAGAGAACGCACATCTAGCTGAAGTCGGGGGGCTCCAAGTAATTACCCACCAGGCCTGGTCCTAGTGCTGAGGCGATGGCGCGCGTGCCCTTTAGGGAGCACTCTGCGTGCCCTCTCTGGCGCGCGTGCCATAGGTTCGCCAGCACGGTCCTAGGTCATAGCACAAAGGCTCAGCAGATGGATAGTACCCAGCGCCCAGGACATAAGATATTTTAGGAATCATTCTGAATTATTAGAAAACTTACAGTGTAAAATCATAATCTTCTTAAAGGGATTTACTGCTGCAATTAAAAAATATAAGTTACATGCAGATCTCCACTGGGAATTTAAAGGGGTTGTCCACTACTCGGACAACCTCTTCTCAATCCCTATGTGTCCCCCAGTAAAATAATAACACTCACTTCCAGTGCCGGCGCTGTTCCAGCGGTGTAGGCACTGGTTCTCCCGGGCTTGTGTGACATTGTTATATCACGCAATCCCTGCAGCCAATCAGCGCTGGCTTCACTTTTCCCTCCTTCATACAAATGAAGACATTCGGAGTAAGTGAGAGTTGCTGCTGCTCTTTCACTTCCCCTGGATGTCAATTCTATCCATAGCAGAGGAAAGTGAAGCCACCGCTGATTGGCCGAAGGGATCGCAGGGAGCACTGGAAGGGACACCGTAGGAACGGCGCCGGTGGTAAGTATAAGTTTTGTTATTTTAACTGAGTGTAAACATAGGAATTCAAAAGGGGTTGCCAAGTAGCTAACTTAGCAAAGTAGGTAACTTCTCCACAAAGAGAAAATGTATCCCTTGGATCCCCTGTCAGAGGTCACTCACCCATACAAGCAAGTTCTCTCCTGTCTTGCACTGATGAGGGACAAACATCCTTAAACACGTGTCCTGAAAATGGAGTTTCTGGTTTGGCCTTTTTATCCTAAGTCATGTGACAATACCCTTTAAAGAATCGATATTGACTTTTGAAATTAATACTTACAATAGGTGGCGCTAGTGTCATGGGTATGTCAAATGTAACAGACAGTTGCCCTGCAGTTGGTTGCAGAAGATCTCTTCGTTTGGCAATACAGACACCTTCTTAGCTGTTTCCCTCTGGGACCCATCGGCTACCTCCCACCAGCTAATTGACACCCTGGCCTAGGTGTTTAAATAGTTTCACTTTGCAGCAGGGAGGGTCCGGTGATAGTCACGTTTCCTTGTGAATGCTTGGAGCTCTCAGACTGCTAACTTCCTCTGTGGTGGTAAGAGGACTCCTGGAGTTATCTCTACGAAGTCGGCTAAAGCTAAGCTACTTTCCCCCGTGTCTGTCTACCTTGTAGTCTTTATGAGGCAAAGTAATTTGACCATATAGGTCACATTTTAGAAAAACAGAGTCTGTTCAACGTCTCAAATAATGATTCATATAAAGAGAATGACGTACAAGAACATAGTAATCTTAAAAATACAAAGTTTATTATTATCCAAACTTAAAAAAATGACTTACATATAAACCATAATGGCGCAGATACATTAGTGGTGGGCAAAAAGACAAAGTACTCTAGGACTGATCCAACACATGATATAGATTAGTAATAAAGAGAACATTAGAGTAAGATATATATAATCCAACACATGATGTAGATTGATAATCAAAAAGTCGCTGAAATGAGACGGATAGTCCTCCAAATTGTATGATGGCCTCTACATAGCATTCCAAATAGCATGATGGCCTTCAAATAGTATGACGGCCCCCGCATAGCCCTCCAGATAGTATGACCGCCCCCACATAGCCCTCCAAATAGTATGTCGGCCCCCATATAGCCCTCCAAATAGTATGATGGTCCCCACATAGCCCTCCAAATAGTATGATGGCCCCCACCTAGCCCTCCAAATAGTATGATGGCCCCCACCTAGCCCTCCAAATAGTATGATGGCCCCCACATAGCCCTCCAAATAGTATGATGGTCCCAACATAGCCCTCCAAATAGTATGATGGCCCCCACATAGCCCTCCAAATAGTATGATGGCCCACAAACAGTATGATTACCCAAGATCCCTCAGATTCATGGGCCTCATAGCAGCCATATGTTTATCTGCTGTTAGCGGTATGCCACTGCGTCATGACCGTACCACATGTGACTGCTGCAGCCAATCAGTTGACTGATCAGCTCATACCATGCACACTAGGATTAGACAGCACCTGGCACAGCTGTGATGGATTTGTTTGGGCATATCAGGTGTACACATAGTGAGGCCAATATTATTCACTAGGTCAGATGTTGAAGCAGGGTAAGACATGGTTCCAGAGGCAACTGAGATGAGGATAGAGAAGCCATGCTCTCCTCTATCGTAGCCACCTCAGAGCTGGACCGGGACCGCTCCCTGCACATAGCCCCGGGTGTCAGCTGTGACAATCAGCTGACACCTGGCGGCGATCGCGCCCGCACAGCCTGTGTACGGGCGAAATCGTCAGGGCGTATTAATAAGTATCAGGTCCATAAGTCCCAGGGCACAGATACGTACTAATACGCCCTATGTCGTAAAGGGGTTAATATCCATTAAAAAGGCACATATAGAAGTACTTATATTTAAAGGGGTTGTCCACTAGTTTTGTAGGATAGGGCATCAATGTAAAAGTAGTGGACAACTTCTTAAGTAGTATAAATCCAACTCATTAAGTGGATTCTTTCAGATGAGGTAGTAGAAGTTGGGACAGGACCCTCTAGGACCTGGTAATAGGTGGTCCTTTGTCTGTAGTGTCAAATAGGCAAAAACATAGTGTGAACAGATTATTCAGATAAGGAGCAATGTCTGGTAAGACACTAATGTCAAGGCAGGCCCCCAGAGAGGTTAGCGTGGGGAACACATAGTTTTACAGGCCCAGTAGAATATTTGTTCTGGAGGTAAGAATTTTGGCTATACTTTGGCTGTATTTGTGCTCCCCTTTCCGTTCTTCTTTCTCCTCCTACTCTTTTCGGCAATGGTACTTATCATTTCAGAGTCACTGTTGTCTCAGCTGTGATCCTCTACCAGCAAGTTCTAGAAGATTCTGTTGTTTGCGCAGGAAGATGCATCTTTATCCTGATGGGAGAACTAATGCTAGCGCGGGAATATTTCTGCATAAAAGGCCCAGTTTCACCAAAGTCCGGGGTAGTCCATGCACAGCAAGTCACCAGCGTTGGCCACCCACCCTCTTTTTGTTGCGATGCCTATCAGGTGGCTAAGGCTGGGAGGACTAGGTCCATTTTTGATAGTCACAGTTGACTATTTATTTGATTACTGACTGATTAATTTATTCCATGGTTTTTAATATTTATTGACTTATTAATTTATGTTTTAAGTAACCTATTCTTTATCCAAACTAACCTTGTCTAGTCTTTTTTTATTAATAGGTTAAAGGGAATCTGTCACCAGGTTTTTGTTACTGAATCTGAGAGCAGCATAATGTAGAGACTCTGATTGCAGTGATGTGTCACTTATTGGGCTGCTTGCTGTAGTTTTGATAAAATCACTGTTTTTTCAACAGGAAATTATCACTAGACGACTACTAATCCTGCTGCCAGGTAGTCCTCCATATTCATGAGCTCTATATAACCTCGCCCCCCATCACTGATTGGCAGCTTTCTGCCTATGCACAGTGTACACAGAAATGTGCCAATCAGTGATGTGGGCAGGGTTATACAGAGCTCTGCATTTTTAGATCTGCTAGATCTGCTGCAGGGAAAACTGTGATTTCATAAAAACTGCAGCAAGAAGCCCATTAAGTGATATATCTCTGGAATCAGGGTCTCAGCCCCTACATCATGCTGCTCTCAGATGGGGCAGCAAAAACCCAGTGACACATTCACTTTAAGTTAATTGGTTGTATTTTTGTTGGTTCTTGGGAGGGTGCAACCTAAATAAAGACCACAGTGGCAGCCAAAAATGCACAGTTACAATATTGTCAACAAGAAAAACAAAGGATCGGACATCCAAATATATAATAGGATATCTTTATTGTCAACGCTATCAAGAGAAAAGCAGAACAAATCCACAGATCACAAAAATCTAAAAAACACATCAACGTGTGCAAAATGACCAATCCATGTCCCAAGTCATGGACGGAAAGGACAACCCCCCCCCCCATACTCCAAATAAGAGCAGGGGTTCCCAGGAAACATACAAGGATAGTAAAAAATACTCAATAAGTAGAAAAGACTCAATGTAACAGAGGAAATATGGAATGAAAAAAATTATTAAATTGCAGAAAATGGCTTTGATAAAGTATTCATACCCTGTGAACTTTTCCAGATTTTTCCATGTTACATCCACAAACTTAAATGTATTTTATTGGGATTTTATGTGATACAACAACACAAAGTGCCAAGTATTTGTGAAGTGTAATGGAAATGATACATGGGTTTCTAAATATTTTAAAAATATCATCCCTAGTAACCATGATATATGAGAAATAGTATTATAACATGAAAGATAAAAGTAATGATTTTTTTAAATATATGGAAACCCTAGAATTACATTGGTAATGGGAAGAGCTGGTATTTCATAGTATGTTAGGTTTTTTAATGTATTTTTGACTTATTATTATCTGTCTGTATAATGTGAATAAAAAGAATGTATTATGAAATAAAAAAAAACAGCACTAGAAGCCGCCATGAAGTTCTGTGCCGTTCCTCTGGACCCTAAACTGTCACCCATGATGCCCACATCAGTGTATCGGGCAGAGCGGGCCATGAGCCGCTGCCTGCACACGACCAACTGCCGTTTACTTTCAACTGTCGGCTGAAGAGATCGGACGGAAGTCTACAGACTGGAAGATATTACTGCAAATGGCGTCTACTGGACACAGAGAAAGCGAGAAGCAGAGAGAAGACAAGAGGAAGAGAGAAGAGGACAGTGATACTTCTGGATTCAAGAATATCACAAAGAAGAGGAGAGAGGCCAAAGGCAATGGACTGGAGGATGAACAGCCAACACCTGGATGCAGCAGGGACCCCGGAACATCCAGCCCCTACCCCAGGCTTAACATCAGCAATTTTACCATCCATGATATCTTGGGTAGGGGCAGTTTTGGCCAAGTAAGTTTTTATATATTTTTCTTTATCACCTATACTTGCCATGTTATCTCCATCCGTTGTCTTCTGCAGCAGGGTCGGCATCACCAGCCGGCACACCCGGGAAAGCGCCAGGGCCCTGAGGAAGCGGGGGAGCACACTCACCGTCAGGACACTGGCACATTGTGGGACCTTTGGGGCTGGATGGCAAATTTTGGCCTAGGGGGCAAGCACACAGCAGCGGCTCATGAGCAGCGGCCCATCTTTTTTGCATTTACCTATGGCTATTTCATAAAGGGAGCAGAAGGTACAAGACTTTAAAAACATAAAGCCGGAGTAATGATGGGATAGTTGTGGTCAAATGCCGACTAGATTCTCATCCACTTCTATCAGGGAGCTGCTCAGAGAGGTGTCTGAGACTAATCGGCATGCGACCTTAACTATGCAAACTCATACTTGCGATCACTACGCTGGAAATACGAAGGAATCGTGACAGTGTGTGCACAGCGCTCTATCACGATTCAGCAATCTGCAGTGACAGAGGGACTACAGGAAGATGAGCTCTGAAAAGAGTGTTAGAAACAAAAGTATGCGGTAAATTGCATCATGTCTTCAGAATTGATTAATAATATAATAATAATATATTTTAATTTTATAGCACCAACATATTCCGCAGCACTTTACATTTTAGAGGGGACTTGTTCAGAAAATAAAAGACATTACAGAATAACGATGATCACATAAATCAACAGATACCAGGAGAAGAGCGGACCCTGCTCGCAAGCTTACAATCTATGAGGAAAGGATTAATATATTCTTGCCTCTATTGTAAAATAGACAAAACCGTCCACCTATACAGGATAATATGTGACTGCTGTATATTATACTATGTGTACAGACATCAGATGGTATATACAGGATAATATGTGACTGCAGTATATTATACTATGTGTACAGACATCAGATGGTATATACAGGATAATATGTGACTGCTGTATATTATACTATGTGTACAGACATCAGATGGTATATACAGGATAATATGTGACTGCAGTATATTATACTATGTGTACAGACATCAGATGGTATATACAGGATAATATGTGACTGCTGTATATTATACTATGTGTACAGACATCAGATGGTATATACAGGATAATATGTGACTGCAGTATATTATACTATGTGTACAGACATCTGATGGTATATACAGGATAGTATGTGACTGCTGTATATTATACTATGTGTACAGACATCTGATGGTATATACAGGATAATATGTGACTGCTGTATATTATACTATGTGTACAGACATCTGATGGTATATACAGGATAGTATGTGACTGCTGTATATTATACTATGTGTACAGACATCTGATGGTATATACAGGATAATATGTGACTGCTGTATATTATACTATGTGTACAGACATCTGATGGTATATACAGGATAGTATGTGACTGCTGTATATCATACTATGTGTACAGACATCTGATGGTATATACAGGATAGTATGTGACTGCTGTATATTATACTATGTGTACAGACATCTGATGGTATATACAGGATAGTATGTGACGGCTGTATATTATACTATGTGTACAGACATCTGATGGTATATACAGGATAGTATGTGACTGCTGTATATTATACTATGTGTACAGACATCTGATGGTATATACAGGATAATATGTGACGGCTGTATATTATACTATGTGTACAGACATCTGATGGTATATACAGGATAGTATGTGACTGCTGTATATTATACTATGTGTACAGACATCTGATGGTATATACAGGATAGTATGTGACAGCTGTATATTATACTATGTGTACAGACATCAGATGGTATATACAGGATAGTATGTGACTGCTGTATATTATACTATGTGTACAGACATCAGATGGTATATACAGGATAATATGTGACTGCTGTATATTATACTATGTGTACAGACATCAGATGGTATATACAGGATAGTATGTGACTGCTGTATATTATACTATGTGTACAGACATCTGATGGTATATACAGGATAGTATGTGACTGACTACTGTATATTATACTATGTGTACAGACATCTGATGGTATATACAGGATAGTATGTGACTGCTGTATATTATACTATGTGTACAGACATCTGATGGTATATACAGGATAGTATGTAACTGCTGTATATTATACTATGTGTACAGACATCTGATGGTATACACAGGATAGTATGTGACTGCTGTATATTATACTATGTGCACAGACATCTGATGGTATATACAGGATAGTATGTGACTGCTGTATATTATACTATGTGTACAGACATCTGATGGTATATACAGGATAATATGTGACTGCTGTATATTATACTATGTGTACAGACATCTGATGGTATATACAGGATAGTATGTAACTGCTGTATATTATACTATGTGTACAGACATCTGATGGTATATACAGGATAATATGTGACTGCTGTATATTATACTATGTGCACAGACATCTGATGGTATATACAGGATAATATGTGACTGCTGTATATTATACTATGTGTACAGACATCTGATGGTATATACAGGATAGTATGTGACTGCTGTATATTATACTATGTGTACAGACATCTGATGGTATATACAGGATAGTATGTGACTGCTGTGTATTATACTATGTGTACAGACATCTGATGGTATATACAGGATAGTATGTGACTGACTGCTGTATATTATACTATGTGTACAGACATCTGATGGTATATACAGGATAGTATGTGACTGCTGTATATTATACTATGTGTACAGACATCTGATGGTATATACAGGATAATATGTGACTGTTGTTTTTATACTATGTGTACAGACATCAGATGGTATATACAGGATAGTATGTGACTGCTGTATATTATACTATGTGTACAGACATCTGATGGTATATACAGGATAATATGTGACTGCTGTATATTATACTATGTGTACAGACATCTGATGGTATATACAGGATAGTATGTGACTGCTGTATATTATACTATGTGTACAGACATCTGATGGTATATACAGGATAGTATGTGACTGCTGTATATTATACCATGTGTACAGACATCTGATGGTATATACAGGATAGTATGTGACTGCTGTATATTATACTATGTGTACAGACATCTGATGGTATATACAGGATAATATGTGACTGCTGTATATTATACTATGTGTACAGACATCTGAAGGTATATACAAGATAGTATGTGACTGCTGTATATTATACCATGTGTACAGACATCTGATGGTATATACAGGATAGTATGTGACTGCTGTATATTATACTATGTGTACAGACATCTGATGGTATATACAGGATAGTATGTGACTGCTACATATTATACTATGTGTACAGACATCTGATGGTATATACAGGATAGTATGTGACTGCTGTATATTATACTATGTGTACAGACATCTGATGGTATATACAGGATAGTATATGACAGCTGTATATATATTATATACCGTTTTGCTGGGGATTCGGAAGTAGGCCCCAGCGGGACCAATGAACGACAATGAACGAGCGCCAGAACGCAGTGTGAATACACCCTTACTGATTACACCTGGACCTGGCTACAGAACATCACATATTATCATGTATAGCAGTATATATAATGTATGATGTCCTGGATCCAGGCTCAGGAGCAGTCAGTGTTGGAGTATGTATACAGTCTGCAGTGGCTCTGGGACTTTCCTGCAGATCTGGCTACAGACAGCGCGACCTGATGAAGCTGCAGTAATAACTCATGAGACCTCAGAGCATGCTGACACAAGACACTCAGGATCCAGCCCTGACCTCCTGCCCTGGCCCCTGCTGACCTCTCTCCGGTGAAGACCCAGCAGGCCGGCGTGCTACTGAGTTCAAGAGATAGGGTCACACAGCCGGCAATACAGGGATGGCCGGACCAGCACTTATATACAATTAAAGTGCTGGCTGCTGTCTTCTTGGCAGCCGACGGCTCAAAGCCTCTGCTGGGGAACTGGCCCGGGGGGCATTTGCCCCTCTTCCCCCAGGCCCAGCCCACTCCTGCCTGTGAGTAAGCGGAGTTTGGTGCCAAAGCCCGTGAGAGGGGCCCCCCCGCTTGCTCAGGGCACCGGTACTTGCAATACTTACCTCTCCCTGTTCCACCACAGCTCCGGTGTCTTCGGCGTCTTCTGACTCTGTGATGTTGTGACGCCTCACGAAAGCCCTACCCTGGGAGATGGGGGACTCGGAGCCGGGTCCTATGTTGTAGATGGGGTGCAGCCGTGGCCCGGACCCGCTCCGTGCTCAGGGCCGTCACATTAAAAAGGGATGGTATGGGCTTATCCAGGTTGGGTGGCTGATCTCCACTACGCCACCTGTGGCACCTGGTGAAGGCCACCAGCGCTGCTGCAGTCCTCTGAGGCGGGATGTTACGGCAGCCGTCGTTGTTACTACTCCCCACAGGCGGAGCAGGGCCTCAGGGCAGAGAGACAGGATGGAGGGGGTAGTAGTCTAGGAGTTCTTGTGCCGTGTAGTGCGGAGTAGTGCCGAATAAAGAGTCCGGAGGCCATAGGGGTTAACTTCCAGGGTTTTTACTCACATTGAAGAGTACAGCTGCAATGCTTCTCCCTGCTCCTCGCGGAGTTCTGCGGTCACCAGGAACGAGGGTCCAACCACCTCCGAGTAATACAAGTGTTTAATCAGGACCCCACACCAGAGTGTTCCTAGACTTCAGACTGGGTCCATTCCTGTCTGCGTGTGTAGATAAGCCAGGTCTCCCTCTGACCTCCTCTCAGAAACAGGGTACGGGTGGCAGCTTCGCTCCTTCCATTACCCGGTGGGATCCTCCGGGCCTACCGGGCTTTCCCGACCAGGACGTGGAGTAGCAAGGTCGGGTGTCGGTACCCCTCTTGCAGCCGGAATCCCTCTGAATAGATCAGCATAGCGAGGACAGGTGGCGTACACCGCTCCGTCTGCATCCTCCCTGGGATCCATTTGCGGTGGAGCTACACTCTTAAGCTCTGGGCCTTCTTGGTCATGGTCCTTGACCGGGTTGAGACATACATTATCTGCAACCTGCCCCTCGACCCAAGGCCAAGGTACGGGAGCTGTGTCTCCATCAGCTGCAGGTCCACACAGGATCCACGCTCAGGGTGGGAGATCACAGTAGAGGACAGTCAAAGAACCATTGCAAAGGACAGACTGCCAAAAGACGACGACCAATGACCAAGATGGCTGTGTATTAAATATGAATTATTGTCACTAAAATGTGAGTCCTCCACCCTCACCCACTAAATGGTTCCCCTATCTCTTGGTTCCCCAGTCTCTCGAGTACCCAAGAGGGAAGCACCTAGTGCATTCTAGCCCCCTCTGGTGGGAGAAGTGTGGTGTTGGATGTGGAGGTGGGGTCCTGACCATCACACTGTTCTTACCTCAGAGGAGGAACACTACACTCCATTAAAGAAGTGCAGTATCCCTGTGGCAGTCGAACCCTCAGGGGCGCCACATTGTCATAGGACAGAGGGAGCGATGACGTCACTACAGAAGCACCCTCTGTACTGAGAAGTGCTCAGAGCCAGAAGACGCTAACACTGAGGAGTCCGAAGCAGAGCAGCGGCCAGCGAGGAGAGGTGAGTATTTGATTTTTTTTAAGTATGGAGCAAAATATGGGGCCCATTATGTATGGAGCATTACATGGTGCCCATTCTATATGGAGTATTATATTGGGCCCATACTGTATGGAGCAATATATGGTACCCATTATTCTGTATGGAGCATTATATGGGGCCCATCATTCTGTATGGAGGACTATGTGGTGCCCATAATACTGTATGGAGGACTATGTGGTGCCTATAATACTGTATGGAGGACTACGTGGGGCCCATTATTCTGTATGGAGGACAATGTGGTGCCCATAATACTGTATGGAGGACTATGTGAGGCCATTATACTGTATGGAGGACTATGTGGTGCTTATAATACTGTATGGAGGACTACGTGGGGCCCATTATTCTGTATGGAGGACAATGTGGTGCCCATAATACTGTATGGAGGACTATGTGGGGCCATTATACTGTGTGGAGGACTATGTGGTGCCTATAATACTGTATGGAGGACTATGTGGTGCCCATAATACTGTATGGAGGACTATGTTGGTTCCATAGTACTGTATGAAGGACTATGTGGTGCGTATAATACTGTATGGATTTCTATACTGTCCGGTCTGCACTGTGCGTTGCGAGGATTCGCCGGTTTCTGAGTTATTGTAGAATTTACAATAGATATCACTCATGTAAGTGAAATCTTTGGCATTGTACTATACCTATATTTCTCTACCGTATCTGTGCATCATGAATGGTGGTATGTGTTAAAGGGGCCCACTTAGACTTTTTCACCCGGTGCTCATGGAAACCTGGGGTTGGCCCTGTTCTGTAGATATATATTCATTGAAGTGCTCTTCTATGGGATGACTGAAAAAACATCCAGACGCTCCCCTGAGCTCATGATTATTTCACATATTAGCTCATCTATTCTATAAATGGGTATTCTGATTCATTGAAGAGCTGATCTCTGGGATCACATCTGTGGGGAGTTGGGGGGACAAGGTTTATTTCCGTCCATGCCCTGGTCCATATGACGCGCCCCCTGGGCCGTGGGGTGCACGGTGCCGGGCCGGTCGGTGCAGGGGATGTCACAGTGGCAGTGACCCGGTCCGTGACCCAGGCCGGTCAATAAAAGGGGATTATAGTTTTTATAGTTTAATGTTCATGGCGCAACCTGTGGTATGCGGCTATATGGAGCCGCCGCTGCGGTGCAGATCCCTTGGAGCTAATGGTGATGCAGCAGAGTTGGTTCAGCTCTCCACAGGTAGAGCTATGCTCCAGGGCAGGATATAGTGATTTTATGAGGTAGATGTTGCTGGTGCTGTGTAGTGCAGGGCTGGTGATGGTTATTCAAGGACACAGTGGGGTGCAGTCTTCAGATTTTACTCAGTTATCACGCTGCTCCTGGTTACAACTGCCAGCTTATAACCACCCACGTCGCCCTGCGTTCACCAAGGAAGGGGTTCAGCAATCCCTCTTTCAGGAGTACTTAAACGAAGTACTAAAACGGGACCCCGTTCTATGTGCCTTCCTTTTTCAGGAGTACTTAAACGGAGTACTTAAACGGGACCCCGTTCTATGTGCCTTCCTTGGTCGTCTTCCTGCACTGGCTCTCACCCTCCTGCCCTGCGCCTCACAATCAGTGCCCCAAGCCGGTAGCCTCGGATCTTGTCGGGCGACCTGCAGTCCCCTGGACCTTCTGTGACCACCTTTTTGGCGATGTAATTGTGGTGGTTGGCAGCTGCACCTTGCAAGTACAGCAGCCTCTGGTTTCTAGCTGAGATTTGTAGTTCTCCACTAGTTAGGGGCCGGTCCCCTCTGCGGCCTGATCCCTCCACTTCCTGGTAAATTCGCGCACACGGGTGGCATCTGCACTTCCCGTGCCCCTGGGATCCCCCCTGTTCCTCTTGGAGCCTTCCCTCTGCTCCCATCCTCTCTCTCAGTCTGTTCTCCTGGGCCTCCCAGACTAGACCCGCTCCTTCCTCCTCTCCTCCTGAGCAGAGTTCCTCCAGAGCTCCTGCTCCCAACTATCTCTCTCTCAGACTGACCACACTCTCTCAAGATGGCTCCCCTTTTTATACACCTACTGAAGTGCTCCCCTAAACTACTTCTTCCACCCACACCCACTACATGGTTCCACCCTCCAGCTAGAGACCAGGGACTGTGCTCTCCCTTAGGAGCAATCTCGCCCTTCCCTCTGAAGTGGAGTCTAATGGATGCAAGTGTGTGGGTCCCGGGCAGTACTCCATCCTTACCTGAGAGTGGGATACCACACCTCTGGGTGAGATGCAGTACCTATGGGGCGCCACACATATATGCTCCTATCAGGATACAATATATACATTGCCCTCTATGTTTCAGTAAACTTTAAATCAGTTGCACATTGATATAAGACCAATACTGACTCCAACCAGCTCAAATTGCCATCCAGTGTTTGTCCTATTTGTTCCCATATGGTGATAATGGAATACCCTTTAAGACCTCTCCATAGAGCATTCATGGAGCAGATAATGCATTATGCCGATAGATTAGCTTTGCTCAGCTATAAGGTCCAGGTTACTGTGACGCCTCCCCTCACGGGGACTTGCTCGCTAGCCCACCCTGGGAGTTGGGGTACTCGGAGCCGGGCCTCCGTGTAGGGTGGTTGCAGCTGTGACCTAGGCCCGCTCCGTGCCCAGGGTTGTCACATAAAAATACGGGCTAGGAGGGATGATGGAAAGGTACTCGACTACGCCACCTGTGGTGTCTGGTGATTGCCAACAGCGCTGCAGCAGTCCTCTGAGGCAGGATGTCGTGGCAGCAGCAGATGGTACTACTCCCCACAGGCGGAGCAGGGCCTCAGGGCAGCGAAGAGGGATCAGGAGAGTAGTAGTGGGTTGTATGTTGTGGTGTGGTGTCGCGCTAGAATAAAGGACTGGAGGCAATGGATGCAGTCTTCCAAGCTTTACTCACGTTGTCAATGGTCAGCTGCAAGGCTTCTCCTTGCTCCTCACGGCGCGCTGCGGCCACCAGGAAAGGGGGTTCGGCACTCTCCGGGTAGTTCGGGTGCATCAATCAGGAACCCCAGCACCAGAGTGTTCCTAGAAACTTCCACTAGGTCCTCTCCTGTTCGTGTGTGGTGCGTGTAGTAAGGCTGGGTCTCCCTCTGGTTACTCACAGAACAAGGGTACGGGTGGCGACTCCGCTCCGTCTGTTACCTGGTGGGATCCACCAAGCCTCCGGAGCTTTTCTGACTAGGACGTGAAGTAACAAAGTCAGATAACGGGTGCCGGTCCCCTCTTGCAGCAGGAGTCCCTCTGACTAGGCCAGAATGAAGAGTACAGGTGGCGTAAACCGCTCCGTCCGAATTCCCTGGGATCCTTTTGCCTGTGGAGCTTTACTCCTCCGCTCCCCTCCAGGCCTTCTTAGGTAGGGACCTTGACCGGGTAGAGACAGCCGTTAACTCTAAATAAATATAAAATTTGCGCTGAGCTGTCGGAGAAGAAGGAGGGAGAGAGATTAAATTATTAATAAAATGAATTTATTATAAATAGGTTAAAAGGTCTAAATAGCAATTCCAAAAAAAAAAATAAAATAAAATATAATAATATGAATGTGCCCTCAAAGGTGGGTAGATAAAAGTCCAATTGATAGTAGCCAGTCAGGGTATCAGAGGGACCATAGGTTTAACAATGATACCTAGAAGGGAGAGAGAGGGGAGGTGTATCAGTAGGGCATGTTTTGGTTCTTATTGTAGAGGTTGATGAAGAGAGATAGTTACCTTCCTTGTATAAGAATATTCTTATGTTGCGTATTCTCACCGGGGGTGATATCCAAGTGGCTAGAATATATAGGTGCCTATTTGTGCAAGAGATTTATAAAGAAATATTAGTTAAAAAGGCTTACAATCATGCTTTTTATGGTTTTAAAATCGTACTCTTTATGATTTTTTAAAATGATTTTTTTAAAATGATTTTTTTAAAAACACGCAGGATACCTGGTATCGCAGTTCTGTGTATAATCCTATGATGTTGATTATGAATAAAAAATCTTGTGGGAGGTAGAGCAGAGCACTAGTTACCCTAGTTACCCTAGAAAGAAATAGAAAATGGTAACTAACTCAAAATACATGCGTCACTGTATAGGTCTCCCCAATAGATGGTAGTAGCGGGAGGAGGACCCGATACTAGTGTCCAACGTGTGGTTTATATTGTACCCAACGTTAATATGTGTCCAGTAAGTGCACTATTAGGTAGAGTGTATAGTACTATCAAAAGTGGTCAGTACCTCTAGCGGACGTCAATATTAGTCCTATGAAAGTCTATGGCAATGAGAATCTTACCTCATCTTCGGTATAGATGATTGCAAGGGGCGGTAGGAGTGCAAGCTTAAAGGTGCATTGCGGGTACTGCTGTTGTCCTTTAGTATATGGATGGTATCTGGTTTACCTCGTGGGTGGTTAAGTAGAGCGGCAGGAGGAAGCAGAGCCCCGGCCGGTGGCTATGTGCTTCCGTCAATGTAACCTCGTTGGCGCGCAGATTCAGGTGGAGCCGGCAAGGCAAGTAGGACCTTGCGTGACGTCACTGACACGTGATGGTCATGTGATTCCTCAGGCTACGGAGCGCTGAGAGAGCCAATTCCAATTCCGATGCGTTTCGGAAACGAACGGTTTCCTTCCTCAGGGATGGCTCTCAAAGGTGTACCTGCTGTTTATATACTTTGTAGGCGGCCATTGTGGGAAGTCCTTCATTCCAGGTAGGAGGTCCTTCAATTATTGAACGCAAATAATTCAATCTCGCTGTTGAGACCCTTAGGTCTCAGAGTGTCCATATTAAAAATCCACTGACTCTCAATTCTTGACATACACTTAATGTAGTCCCCTTGTCGCCAGTGTTTGGGGACAGTTTGAATACCGGTCACTTGGGTACCAATAATCCTCCCCCCATGTTTCATAGTGTAGTGTCTGGAGAGAGGGTGACCTACAAATTTATTTTTAATATTTCTAAGGTGCTCATTGATCCTTACATACAGAGGGCGTTTGGTGCGACCAATGTATAGCTTGTCACATGGGCACTTTAACCCATAAATCACTCCCTTTGTGCAGCATGTAATAAAATCATTAATTGGAAATTCAATGTTATGATTTTTAATAGTTTTTTGTTTTTTCAATGATAGGCGTTTGCAAACAGAACATTTATGACATGGATAGAAGCCTGTGTGATTATTTGGGTGGGGGCCTTCCATATTATGGTAGTTATTTATCATTGGATTTTTTACTGTTGGAGCAATTATGTTCCCTAGATTGTTAGCTCTTTTAAAGACAAATTTAGGATGTGGGGGTATTAAATCCCCAATGATTTTGTCCTCCTTCAGGATGTTCCAGTGTTTTCGGACAATTTTTTTTTAAATCTTTGTATTAGCATTGAATTGGGTAATGATGGGGATGTCTGCCAAGGTTTCTTGATTCCTATTGTCCTGATTCATTCCATCATGTTTGGCTTTATCAGTTAGTAGATTTTCACGTTGTGATTCTGAGATAGTTTTATGGGTAGCTAACAAAAAGTCCTTTTTGTAACCTTTGTCCAGAAATTTTTTTTAGTAAGTATTTGCGCTTCCACCTCAAAATCAGTTTCCCTTGAGCAGTTCCTATAGATTCTCATATATTGGCTTCTTGGGATGTTTAATAGCCAATTCGGTAGATGACAACTGTCTAAGGGTATATAGCCATTCACATCAGTGGGTTTGGAGTAAGTACGTGTAAAAAGATGATTTCGTTCAATATAGATGTCAATGTCTAGAAAATTCACTTGTTGTTTACTGACGTTAGAGGAAAATTCGAGGAAAAATTCATTAACATTAATTTCCAATAGAAATTCATCAAGTGACTTCTGGTCTCCGGACCAGATAAAAAGAATATCATCAATAAAACGTTGCCAGAGGACCAGATTTGCGTGTAGAGCCCCACCTGGGTAAATGTAAAGATCTTCCCATCTGCCTACATATAAATTGGCATAACTGGGCGCGAATCTGGTCCCCATGGCAGTACCCCATTCCTGGGTATAGTAGTTCGTCCCATATTGAAAATAATTGTGGGACAAAATGAATTCCATACATTCTGTAATGAATGTGATTTGTTCTGGAGGGGTATTGCTCAATTTGTTGAGAAAGTAAGTAGCAGCTTCACAGCCTTTTTTAGGTTGTATTACTGTATATAGTGATGATATGTCAAGAGTTCCTAGGATATAGTTGTCTTTCCAGGTAATCTTATTAAGCATGGTTAAAATGTGCTTACTATCTTTAATAAAGGCTGGGAGTTGAGGGACCAGATGCTGCAGATGGAGATCAATGAATCTAGAGAGATTGGATGTAAGACATTGAATCCCGGAGATGATAGGTCTGCCAGGGGGATTTATGAGGGATTTGTGGATTTTTGGAAGATAATAAAAGACAGCCATTCTTGGGTGGGGGATATTGATATAGTCAAATTCTTGTCTGTTAATAAACCCAAGGTGTAGTCCCTTTGTAGTAAGGGTTTTCATCTCTTTCTTGTATAATGGGGTAGGGTCTTCTTTGACTAATTTATATGTACGGGAATCACATAATAGTCTGTGGGCTTCATGTTGGTATTGATCTTGGTCCAGAATAACTATCCCCCCCCCCCTTGTCAGCAGGACGAATAACAATGGCCTGATTGGTTTGGAGTTGTTTAATAGCTTTTCTTTCCAGTAGAGTTAAGTTGTCCTTAAACTTACGGCATTTCTTGTCACTGACAAGGCGAATGTCATTAGTGACATTCCTTTGGAAGCTTTGGAAGGACTCAGAGTATTCATTCAATGGATTAAAATTGGATTTATTCTTGAGGTCAGTATGGATGTAAGATGTGGAGGGAGAATTTGAAATATGATAGTTCAGTAACGGAGGCTGTTTTTTCAAAAAGTGTTTCTTTATAGCCAATTTCCTCATAAATTGTTTGATACCTACAAACGCCTGAAATTTGTTAAATTTGGACGAAGGTGCATATTTCAGGCCTTTATTGAGTAAGGATATTTCGTTATTTTTAAGAGGATAGTGGCTAATATTAAAAATGTTGAGATCATGTGTTTTTATCTCCTGTTGGTGTTTTTTCTTCTTTTTGGTGAGTTTCCCCCCCCCTGACGCCCCTTTTCCGTTTTTTCTTGGTACCATCTGAAAAAAATCCGAGTTACTTATTCTTTTGCGAACCTGTGGGCGGTTGAGTGTTGTTTCATTCTGTAATGGTGTAGTCGTGTTGATTGGGTCTCCGTTATCTGGCTGTGGGGAAACAGCACTGCTTTCCAAAGCATGGTATCTGTTTCGTGTAGTTACCGGAGTGTATTGTGTGTTTGGAGTGTTGTGAGGGTGAGGGGGAGTAGTAGCAGATGAATGGGTTCTATCTGGTAGTTGAGGAGATTGCGTTACGTGTTGGTAGGATGTTTGAGGGTCTCTCTCCGAAGTAGGATATACTGAGAACCGATCGTCTGATGGTGTGCCATCTGAGGGTGTAGCATCAATCTGATCAATTGTTTCAAAGATGATGCTAACCCTCCTTTGTGGGCGAGATCTACCCTCAGGGATGGTATCTCTACCAAATTTCTTTTGTTTTTTTAAAATGATTTCCTTTTCCTTTTGTTGTATCCTATTCCTGATACTGTTAGATAGATTAATAATCTCCGGATGTTTCTGATATGGTTTAATTTCCGTATATAGTTTGGATATTTCTGCTTTGGATTCAATTAAATGTTTTTTCCTTTTATCTATTATAAATTGAACAGCCTGTCTTGAAAAAGACTTAAACATAGTTTCCCACTCTAAAAGGGTGTTTGGGTCCCCAATGTCACCCGATAGCGGTTTGGAGACCACCAGTCCAGCTGGGATAGTGTCAAAGGCAAGATACCTTTCTAAGGTGGCTATTTCCCATAAATCGCGCATTTCCTTTAGAAGATGCTGTTCCACTGTTTTAAGTGATTCTTTTATATGGTCGATGTTCTCAACATTTGGTAGTGGTGCGGTCTGGTGGTGGCCTAGGTTAAAAAACTTTTGGATTTTTTCAATACGTTCCCTCCTATCCATCCATAAGTCCCCAATTTTTTTTAAAAAATGGAAATCTGAATAATAGTCTGAATAATAAGTAAGTGGTTAGGTCCCGTGGGCTGCCTCTAAGTGTGGTAGGATAAAAACTAAGAAGATAAAAGTATATATCAGTGGCGCTCTTGGGAATGAAACCGAGAGTTCTGCAGCGAATTTAAACAAAACCACAGTTGTCCAAAAAATGAAAATTAAATAAATATAAAATTCGCGCTGAGCTGTCGGAGAAGAAGGAGGGAGAGAGATTAAATTATTAATAAAATGAATTTATTATAAATAGGTTAAAAGGTCTAAATAGCAATTCCAAAAAAAAAAATAAAATAAAATATAATAATATGAATGTGCCCTCAAAGGTGGGTAGATAAAAGTCCAATTGATAGTAGCCAGTCAGGGTATCAGAGGGACCATAGGTTTAACAATGATACCTAGAAGGGAGAGAGAGGGGAGGTGTATCAGTAGGGCATGTTTTGGTTCTTATTGTAGAGGTTGATGAAGAGAGATAGTTACCTTCCTTGTATAAGAATATTCTTATGTTGCGTATTCTCACCGGGGGTGATATCCAAGTGGCTAGAATATATAGGTGCCTATTTGTGCAAGAGATTTATAAAGAAATATTAGTTAAAAAGTCTTACAATCGTGCTTTTTTATGGTTTTAAAATCGTACTCTTTATGATTTTTTAAAATGATTTTTTTAAAATGATTTTTTTAAAAACACGCAGGATACCTGGTATCGCAGTTCTGTGTATAATCCTATGATGTTGATTATGAATAAAAAATCTTGTGGGAGGTAGAGCAGAGCACTAGTTACCCTAGTTACCCTAGAAAGAAATAGACAATGGTAACTAACTCAAAATACATGCGTCACTGTATAGGTCTCCCCAATAGATGGTAGTAGCGGGAGGAGGACCCGATACTAGTGTCCAACGTGTGGTTTATATTGTACCCAACGTTAATATGTGTCCAGTAAGTGCACTATTAGGTAGAGTGTATAGTACTATCAAAAGTGGTCAGTACCTCTAGCGGACGTCAATATTAGTCCTATGAAAGTCTATGGCAATGAGAATCTTACCTCATCTTCGGTATAGATGATTGCAAGGGGCGGTAGGAGTGCAAGCTTAAAGGTGCATTGCGGGTACTGCTGTTGTCCTTTAGTATATGGATGGTATCTGGTTTACCTCGTGGGTGGTTAAGTAGAGCGGCAGGAGGAAGCAGAGCCCCGGCCGGTGGCTATGTGCTTCCGTCAATGTAACCTCGTTGGCGCGCAGATTCAGGTGGAGCCGGCAAGGCAAGTAGGACCTTGCGTGACGTCACTGACACGTGATGGTCATGTGATTCCTCAGGCTACGGAGCGCTGAGAGAGCCAATTCCAATTCCGACGCGTTTCGGAAACGAACGGTTTCCTTCCTCAGGGATGGCTCTCAAAGGTGTACCTGCTGTTTATATACTTTGTAGGCGGCCATTGTGGGAAGTCCTTCATTCCAGGTAGGAGGTCCTTCAATTATTGAACGCAAATAATTCAATCTCGCTGTTGAGACCCTTAGGTCTCAGAGTGTCCATATTAAAAATCCACTGACTCTCAATTCTTGACATACACTTAATGTAGTCCCCTTGTCGCCAGTGTTTGGGGACAGTTTGAATACCGGTCACTTGGGTACCAATAATCCTCCCCCCATGTTTCATAGTGTAGTGTCTGGAGAGAGGGTGACCTACAAATTTATTTTTAATATTTCTAAGGTGCTCATTGATCCTTACATACAGAGGGCGTTTGGTGCGACCAATGTATAGCTTGTCACATGGGCACTTTAACCCATAAATCACTCCCTTTGTGCAGCATGTAATAAAATCATTAATTGGAAATTCAATGTTATGATTTTTAATAGTTTTTTGTTTTTTCAATGATAGGCGTTTGCAAACAGAACATTTATGACATGGATAGAAGCCTGTGTGATTATTTGGGTGGGGGCCTTCCATATTATGGTAGTTATTTATCATTGGATTTTTTACTGTTGGAGCAATTATGTTCCCTAGATTGTTAGCTCTTTTAAAGACAAATTTAGGATGTGGGGGTATTAAATCCCCAATGATTTTGTCCTCCTTCAGGATGTTCCAGTGTTTTCGGACAATTTTTTTTTAAATCTTTGTATTAGCATTGAATTGGGTAATGATGGGGATGTCTGCCAAGGTTTCTTGATTCCTATTGTCCTGATTCATTCCATCATGTTTGGCTTTATCAGTTAGTAGATTTTCACGTTGTGATTCTGAGATAGTTTTATGGGTAGCTAACAAAAAGTCCTTTTTGTAACCTTTGTCCAGAAATTTTTTTTAGTAAGTATTTGCGCTTCCACCTCAAAATCAGTTTCCCTTGAGCAGTTCCTATAGATTCTCATATATTGGCTTCTTGGGATGTTTAATAGCCAATTCGGTAGATGACAACTGTCTAAGGGTATATAGCCATTCACATCAGTGGGTTTGGAGTAAGTACGTGTAAAAAGATGATTTCGTTCAATATAGATGTCAATGTCTAGAAAATTCACTTGTTGTTTACTGACGTTAGAGGAAAATTCGAGGAAAAATTCATTAACATTAATTTCCAATAGAAATTCATCAAGTGACTTCTGGTCTCCGGACCAGATAAAAAGAATATCATCAATAAAACGTTGCCAGAGGACCAGATTTGCGTGTAGAGCCCCACCTGGGTAAATGTAAAGATCTTCCCATCTGCCTACATATAAATTGGCATAACTGGGCGCGAATCTGGTCCCCATGGCAGTACCCCATTCCTGGGTATAGTAGTTCGTCCCATATTGAAAATAATTGTGGGACAAAATGAATTCCATACATTCTGTAATGAATGTGATTTGTTCTGGAGGGGTATTGCTCAATTTGTTGAGAAAGTAAGTAGCAGCTTCACAGCCTTTTTTAGGTTGTATTACTGTATATAGTGATGATATGTCAAGAGTTCCTAGGATATAGTTGTCTTTCCAGGTAATCTTATTAAGCATGGTTAAAATGTGCTTACTATCTTTAATAAAGGCTGGGAGTTGAGGGACCAGATGCTGCAGATGGAGATCAATGAATCTAGAGAGATTGGATGTAAGACATTGAATCCCGGAGATGATAGGTCTGCCAGGGGGATTTATGAGGGATTTGTGGATTTTTGGAAGATAATAAAAGACAGCCATTCTTGGGTGGGGGATATTGATATAGTCAAATTCTTGTCTGTTAATAAACCCAAGGTGTAGTCCCTTTGTAGTAAGGGTTTTCATCTCTTTCTTGTATAATGGGGTAGGGTCTTCTTTGACTAATTTATATGTACGGGAATCACTTAATAGTCTGTGGGCTTCATGTTGGTATTGATCTTGGTCCAGAATAACTATCCCCCCCCCCTTGTCAGCAGGACGAATAACAATGGCCTGATTGGTTTGGAGTTGTTTAATAGCTTTTCTTTCCAGTAGAGTTAAGTTGTCCTTAAACTTACGGCATTTCTTGTCACTGACAAGGCGAATGTCATTAGTGACATTCCTTTGGAAGCTTTGGAAGGACTCAGAGTATTCATTCAATGGATTAAAATTGGATTTATTCTTGAGGTCAGTATGGATGTAAGATGTGGAGGGAGAATTTGAAATATGATAGTTCAGTAACGGAGGCTGTTTTTTCAAAAAGTGTTTCTTTATAGCCAATTTCCTCATAAATTGTTTGATACCTACAAACGCCTGAAATTTGTTAAATTTGGACGAAAAAATCATAAAGAGTACGATTTTAAAACCATAAAAAAGCACGATTGTAAGACTTTTTAACTAATATTTCTTTATAAATCTCTTGCACAAATAGGCACCTATATATTCTAGCCACTTGGATATCACCCCCGGTGAGAATACGCAACATAAGAATATTCTTATACAAGGAAGGTAACTATCTCTCTTCATCAACCTCTACAATAAGAACCAAAACATGCCCTACTGATACACCTCCCCTCTCTTTCCCTTCTAGGTATCATTGTTAAACCTATGGTCCCTCTGATACCCTGACTGGCTACTATCAATTGGACTTTTATCTACCCACCTTTGAGGGCACATTCATATTATTATATTTTATTTTTTTTTTTTTTTGGAATTGCTATTTAGACCTTTTAACCTATTTATAATAAATTCATTTTATTAATAATTTAATCTCTCTCCCTCCTTCTTCTCCGACAGCTCAGCGCGAATTTTATATTTATTTAATTTTCATTTTTTGGACAACTGTGGTTTTGTTTAAATTCGCTGCAGAACTCTCGGTTTCATTCCCAAGAGCGCCACTGATATATACTTTTATCTTCTTAGCCGTTAACTCTAACCCGCTCCTCGCCTCAAGGCCAGAGTACGAGGACCGTGTATCTTCAACAGCTGCAGGTTCTAGCAGAAAGCCAAGTTCAGCGATGAAGATCTCAATCAAAAGACCTTGAACCTAAGATGGCCGTTTATTAAATATGTATTAGCAAGTGTAACCTCCTGGTGTGTCCTCCATCCTCACCCACTACTAGGTTCCCCCTATCTTTGGTTCTCCCCATCTCCTCTTATCCTGGCTGGGGCAGCACCCTGGTGCATATAAGAACCCTACAGGTGGGAGAGGTGTAGTGTTGAATGCAGAGGTGGGGTCCTGACAGGTGCTCCATCCTTACCTCGGAGAGGAGATACCACACCTCATTAAAGAGATGCAGTACCCCTGTGGCGACAGAACCCTCAGGGGCGCCCCATTACCATCAGACTCACACACCACTCAGCCCACCCGTTTCTTGTGCAGTGATAAACCAGCTGTTCACCTCCCATACACATTTTCTAAGCATTCCCTATTTCTTTCTTCAGGTGGTCCTGACATCAGTCCCCAGCCGAAACATCTTTATGGCTGTAAAAATGATCAAGAAAAAGAAGGTGAAGGAAAACATCCTTATGAGAGAGCGGCGGATACTCCTGGCGGCCCGAGACTGCCCATTCTTATGTCACCTCTATACCACACAGCAGTCTCGGAAGCTGGCGTATTTCATCACGGAGTATCTGTCCGGCGGCAGCCTCGAGGCTTTGATTGACATGTGCGGCTGCCTGAACATCGACAGCGTAAGGTGAGTATGAGGAAGATATACCAAAAAGAAAGCAGAGGGGTGAAAATAAAAGCAGAGGTGGAAATGTAGCTGGGAGAGGACTGGCAGGTCATGTAGCCCATGAGGGAAGGAGGTATCAGTGATGACATTGATACTACACTCTGTTCTCTCCATCAGATTCTACACAGCAGAGATTGTATGTGGTCTCCAGTTCCTCCACGGACACAACATCGTCCACCGGTAAGCACAACTTTCCTCCTTCTCTCTGTCCCCTCTACATGCTCAAAAAATTGCCCCCAACTTTCCTGGGCTCCAGTCTGCCTAGTCCACCTGATCTTGCAGTGACCCATTTTCCATCTCCTGCATCATGGGGCAGATTTCTTATTATGTTTTCTTATTTCATTGCAGAGATATTAAGCCAGTAAACATCATGTTGGATGCCGATGGCCACATCCGTGTAGTTGACCTGGGGCTCGCCCAAGATGGGGTCACCTCCTCCAATAACATCTCTGGAGTGACGGGCACTTTCCACTTCATGGCCCCTGAGGTGCTTCTCAAAAAAGGATATGGCACAGCAGTGGATTGGTGGAGCCTGGGGATTGTGGTGTCCAAGATGGCAACAGGACGCTCCCCATTTTACACTGGCTCCGTCAGCAAAATGGCTTACACAGCGATAACCAGAGGAGAGCCTGAAATTCCATCTTGGCTTGATGCTGACTTGAAAGATCTTATCAAGAAGCTGCTGTGCAAAAATCCTGAGAAGCGCTTGGATGTGTGCGGTAACATCAGAGAGCATCCATTCTTTACCAACATCGGCTGGGAGGATCTAGAGAAAAGGAGAGCAAAGCCGCCATTTATACCATTCAGGCCAGTTCTGGAGAACCATCATCTGCAGTGGCCGGAGGATAAGAAAGCCTTTAACCCCGTGGCCGGATTCAATTATGTGTCATCAAGCTGGGCCCGGTAAGATCATCCTCTGTGAGGATAAATCCCATCAAATGTTCTTCTCACCTTGTGGCCATTATGACCATCTTTGTCTTCTCCCACTGTTTCTGTCAATGACTATGTCTCTGTCATTCTTAGGTGGATGAGAATATCTGGGCTGTGAAAGAATCCACGACCATCTGGTGAGTGACCGCTGTACACACAGGACACCGATCATTAGATGTGTACATTATATCTGATGTTACATAGGGGAATGGTTCATTATAATGACCATTCCTCTAAGATAACAGAAGATCCTGAAGATAGAAGTTATTGAAATGTCTTCCTCCTTATGTCTTGCAGGATGAACCCGTGCCAACTGCCCAGAACTTCTTGCCTCCTGACCCGTACCTCACATCTCTGCTGCTGTTTGTCACCTCGGCTGCCCTAGAACATCATGTCTCTCATTAACACCTTCATGTCGGACCACTGCCATCGTGTCGCTGCACCAGGTGTTATGTTCTGCTACCAGAGCTAAGGAAAGAGAGGAGATCTGTCCCTACGATAGAACTCAGCTTGATCCCTACGATGTAACAGGGGACCTGATCCTGCGATCAGACCTGCTAAAGTCCTAAGCTAGTCTGTACGGAGACCTATAGATGTGGGGAAGGAATCCCTACAAGTACTAAGGACTGGGAGGAAAATGGGACACTTCCTAACAGAAATAGTAGCAGACAGAAGAACAAACAAAATATAAAGAACACAGAGGTCCGTAGACCAAGCAAACTAACAGAGTAGATCCAGAGCACAGGCTAGCTAGAAAGTAGTTATACAATGAAGTCCAGCAAAGCCAGAAGGGCGGAGCAGGATTAAATAGGCCAACAAGGTCATGTGACCAGCAAAGGAAAAAACCTAAGAGCAAGGTTCTAACACCAGGCCCTTGACTTGGCCTCCTCCAATCCATGGCTGGCATCTGAGATCCCTCCAGCCCGAAGGTCTTCTGCGCCCCAGGAGCGGCCTGTGCTAAGTTTCCATCTGGTGAGTTCAGGAACAATAGTATAATATAGGCCATTATCCCTGAACTTACCTCAGCGCAGGCCGGGTAAGTACTGCACCCATCATCCGTCACATCCACAGTACATGATAGGTGTAGACCCTACACTACACTACAGGTATAGGCACACACACATAGACACATAGGACGTAGATAGAGATTTCGGCTTTTGATCCTGGGATTTAATCTGATTGCCATATTTGGGGTCAGGAAGGAATTTTCCCCCCTAATATGAGGATAATTGGCCCATTCCTCATAGGGGTTTTTTGCCTTCCTCTGGATCTACACGGCCTTAAATAGGTTTAGTAATATATCAATAAGTAGATTCACACATAAGTAGTGCAAAAAAATAAGTTTAAAAAAATAAAATTCAAAAATAGTTTATTTTACACAAACCAAAAACATAGTCTAAATTAAAAAATGTAAATATATATTTTAAAAATCTCACTTCCACTACACACAGGGAGGTACGAGCCTTTGATCCTGGGATTTAATCTGATCGCCATATTTGGGGTCAGGAAGGAATTTTTCCCCCGTCATGAGAATAATTGGCCCATTTCTCACGTGGGGTTTTCGCCTTCCTCTGGATCAACACGGCCCATAGATAGGTTTAATAAAATAGAAGAAATAAGTAGGTTCTTATATTTATAATGAAAAAATATCTAAAAAAATAATTTATTTTTTGGTTTAAGAAAAATTATTTAATATAAATATAAAAATAAATTAGTCCAAAAATTGAAAATAATTAAATATTTAAATAAAAAATGTACACTTATGTATCACACATTAGCTATGAGCCCTTGATCCTGGGATTCATCCCGATCGTCATATTTGGGATCAGGAAGGAATTTTTCACCTTCTTCTGGATCAACACGGCCTTAAATAGATATAAACTGACAGTTATATAAGTAATTCCCAGATTAATGGCTTATTATAAATACATAAAAACATTTTAAAGTATAGGCAGATTTTCAGATAATGTATAATATATACCGTAGCTCTGAACTTAAATAAGGAAAAGATAAATAGTCTAATACATTTTTTAGAAATTAATTTATTTTCGGTCTCAGCCCTTGATCCTGGGATTTATTCTGATCGCCATATTTGGGGTCAGGAAGGAATTTTTCCCCCTGATATGAGGACAATTGGCTTATTCCTAACAGGGGGTTTTCGCCTTCCTCTGGATCAACGCGGCCCATAAATAGGATTATTCTGATAGAAGAATAATTTACACATATACATGATACTATAACATATAATAACCCCATCTATAAATAAAATCTTTCGTTTACCCCCTACATCGTTGTTCTTGTCTTTATTCCATCGGTCGTCCATGTAGTGAATGTGGGTTTCGCCCCTGAGTCTTGATGGGGTCGTACGGTCTCATGTAAGGTTTCTCCATATGGGTCAGAGGTGAAACCCCAATGTGCTGCGGATAAAGACCAAACTGATCCCTTCTGCAGTAAGCGAGTACCCGGCAGCAGGTGCTGAATTTCCCTACAGCACCTCCAAAGGAGAAATGAAGTATTACACATGATTCTCTGTAATCACTGGGCTGTACCTGGAAATCATGGAAGTGTTGGGTCCTCCAGGGCAGGAGACGCTGTTTGGTGGTCGTTTTCATTCTGACTAATGGATGAGAATACAGAACTTCAGATTCCCATAAAATGGCATTTGGATATTGGGTTTTCTACAGCTGCCGCTCACTATACACAGAGCGGTGATTGAAACCGCGCAGGCGCCGCCCCTGTGACTGACAGAGAGAGGCTGCTGGGTGACATAAAGTTAATTTCCTCCTGGCAGCGGGGCTCTCAGTGCAGGCACCGCACAGTGTCACAATGCTATTACTTGCAGATTTACCCCATATCCCATATCTGCAGGTTAATAGTGTTATTTTACATGACAGGTTCCCTTTAACCCATGATGTAGTTTTGTCCCAGGTCTCTAAGGCCTGTATGAAACCAACTCAGTAGTAGAGCTCACATCATATGTAGCAGATGCCGGCTGTGCTACACAGCCAAAAACTGCCTGTAACTGCAGCAACCGGAGCTCGCTCCGATCGCTGAGGTTTATCCATCTAAATGCCTTTGTCAATCACTGAATGGCGATTGCAGGGAGCTGATGGGTTACTGACGCGCCCCCTGGGGCTGTGGGGTACTCGGTAGCTGGGCCGGTTGGTGCTGGGGATGTCACGGTGGCAGTGACCCGGTCCGTGGCCCCGGGTGGTCAAATTAAAGGAAAAGTAAAAGGGGAATAAAGTTTTTTAGAGATAATGTTTGTGACGCCACCTGTGGTATGTGGCTATATGGGGCCGCCGCTGTGGTGCAGATCCACTGGAGCTGAAGGTGACACAGCAGAGTTGGTTCAGCTCTCCACAGGCAGAGCTTAGCCCCAGGGCAGAATAAGATTAATTTTGAAGGTAGATGTTGTTGGTGCGGTGTAATGCAGGTGATGACGCAGCAATTATTCAAGGACACAGTGGGGTGCAGTCTTCAGGTTTTACTCACAGTTGTTAAGTTCCTCAGGTTACAGTCACCAGTGTGCAACTTCCCATGTCGCCCTGTGTCCTCCGGGATAGTGATCCAGCAAACTCTAAGGTACCTCAGGAGCACTTGGATGGGACCCCGTTCAATGTACCTTTCCTGGTCGTCTCACAGCGCTGGTTCTCACCCTCCTACCCTGCGCCTCACAATTAGTGTCCCAAGCCAGTGGCCTCGGGCCTTGTCGGGCAACTTGCAATCTCCTGTACCCTATGTGGCCACCTTTTCAGCGATATAATTGTGAATATTGGCTGCAACACCTTGCAAATGCTGCAGCCTCCGGTTGGCTAGCTGAGCCTGGTTGTTCTCCACTAGTCTGGGGCCGGTACCCCTCTGCGGCCTGATCCCTCCACGTCAGCATGAATTCGGGCGCACGGGTGGCTTCCTGCGCTCACCGTGCCCCTGGGATCCCCTCTGTCTCTGGAGCCTTTCTCTCGCTGCTCCCGTCTTCTCTCACTCTCCTCCTGGGCTTCTCTTACTAGGTCCGACTCCTCTCTCTCCTTCCTTGCTCTCCTGAGCTCCCACTCCCAACTGAGCTCCTCACTGTACTGTCCGCTTCTAGATGGTTTCCCTTGTCTTTTATACTCTTTCTGTCTGTGCTCCCCTGAACTTCTTCCTCCACCCACCTCCTGTACCTAGTTCCACCTCCAGCTAGGGACCAGGGACTGCTCTCCCTTAGGATCAATCTCGCCCTTCCCTACTGTAGTGAAGAATATTGGATGTGGGTGTGTGGGTCCCGGGTAGTACTCCGTCCTTACTTGAGTGTGGAGTACCACACCTCTGGGTGAGATGCAGTACCTCTGTGGCAACTGGACCTGCAGGGGCGCCACATTACCATGGCAGCCGGTAAGTATAGTGTAAGCAATCGAACAATTGCAGGTTGAGATCCCCTAGTGGTACAAAAAAAGTAGAAATAAAAAAATGGGAACCTGTCACGTGAAAAAACAGGGTTAATCTGCAGGTTAATAGCGTTCTGAACCTGTCTGGCCCTGGCACTTAGAGCCCTGCTGCCGGGAGGAAATTATGTGTATTCCTCCTGGCAGCGGTCAGCTTCCAGTCATAGGTGCGGTGGCGCGGGTTCAGTCACTGCTCTGTACATAGAGGGTGGCGCCTCCAGCACTGACTGTCGTCCGGTCGTACTGCTGAGCTGCTGTCAATCAATGCCGGGGGGTGCGGTTACACCAATGCCGGGAGGAATAAAGCTTCCTCCTGGCAGCGGGGCTCAAAGTGCGGGCGCCGAGCAAGTTCAGAGTAACCCCACATCTGCAGGTTGATAGCGTTTTTTTCACATCATAGGTTCCATTTAAAAAATAAAACTGTATAAAAAACTGCACCTCCTTTGTCCCCATTCAAAAATGGAAAAAAGGAAAAAAAAATTGATATTGTCATGACTAGTGTTGAGCGATACCTTCCGATATCAGGAAATATCGTATCGGATTGGATCGGCCGATACCCAAAAAGTATCGGATATCGCCGATTCCGATACCGTAAACCAATGCAAGTCAATGGGACACAAATATCGGAATGAAAATAAACCCTTTCTTTCCTTGTAGGTTAATTCTACATGAAGTAAAACAACTAAGAATAATGTAGAATGTATTATGCGAAAAGCCGGCAATTCATCAGCGGCATTCACCGGTACCCGACAATTTACAACAGAAAGAATAGAGCTTCACACATAGATTAGATAGATAGAACCATGTCAGTCACATATATATGAAGTACAGTGACAGTGTTGCTTACTGTACTTGTCATTTAGTGTAAAGGATTTATTTAAAAAAATATTAGTGTTTTCATGCACCGTCTCTTTAAAAAAGCCGGCCGGCAATTCAGCAGCGGTACCCGACAATTTAGAATAGAAGGAATAGAGAATCACACATAGATTAGATAGATAGAAACATGTCAGTCACATATATATGAAGTACAGTGACAGTGTTGATTACTGTACTTGTCATTTAGTGTTAAAATAAAGGATTTATTTAAAAAAAAATTCTCGTGGGGTTCCCCTTAATTTTAGTCTCTAGCGGAGGTTAAGCAGACGGCTGGGGCGGATGTTTGAAGCCTGGGAAGGTGGTAATACCCACGGAGCTTCCCAGGCTACTAATATCAGCCCCCAGCTGAATACCTAGCCTTTACTAGCTATTAAAATGGGGGAACCCCCCCAAGAAAATAACGTGGGGTCCCCCCTAATTTAATAGCTAGCAAAGGCTCGGCAGACAGCTGGGGGCTGATTTTAATAGCCCAGGAAGGGTGCCATGAATATTGGCCCCCTCCCAGGCTAGAAACACCAGCCGTCAGCCGCCCCAGAAATGGCGCATCCATAGGATGCGCCAATTCTGGCACTTAGCCTCGCTCTTCCCACTGCCCTGTAGCGGTGGCAGTGGGGTAATAGGGCTGGGGTTGATGTCAGCTTATAATGCCAGCTGACATCAAGCCCAGATTAGTAATGGAGAGGCGTCTATAAGACACCCCCATTACTAACCCCATAGTCAAAGTTAAAGAAAAACACAAACACCCAGAATAAATTCCTTTAATTAAAATAAACACACAATTCTTTATTGTTCTAAATTAAACCATACTTACAGTCACGCCCATTCCAGCTGAAGCCAACGATCTCCTGCAATAAAAGAAAAATAATAAAGCAACCTCATCCTTACCTTTCCATGGTTCCCACGACAGCTTCAGCTCTGCTACATCGAGATGACAGGCTGGACCGCAGCAGAACGCTGCCAACCAGCCTGTCATCCCGCAGACACTGAGAAGCGCAGGCATGCTTGCGCTCCTTAGTGTCTGGCTGTGACGGCATAAAGATGAGCCGAGGTCATGTCCAATGAACTCGGCTCACCTCATGCACGTCACTGACAGCGTGGGAAAATTATCACGCTGAAGCGCTGAGTGCAGGAGAATTTTCCCACGCTGTCAGTGACGTGCATGAGGTGAGCTGAGTTCATTGGACATGACCTCGGCTCATCTGGATGCCCTCACAGAGAGACACTGTGGAGCGCAAGCATGCCTGCGCTTCTCAGTGTCCGCGGGATGACAGGCTGGATGGCAGCGTTCTGCTGCGGTCCAGCCTGTCATCTCGATGTAGCAGAGCTAAAGCTGTCGTGGGAACCATGGAAAGGTAAGGATGAGGTTGCTTTATTATTTTTCTTTTATTGCAGGAGATCGTTGGCTTCAGCTGGAATGGGCGTGACTGTAAGTATGGTTTAATTTAGAACAATAAAGAATTGTGTGTTTATTTCAATTAAAGGACTTTTTTCTGGGTGTTGTGTTTTTTTAAATACTTTACTAGAAATTCATGGTGGTCATGTCTAATATTGGCGTGACCCCATGAATTTCGGGCTTAGGGCCAGCTGATAATGCCAAGCTGGCCTTAACCCCTTTATTACCCAGTGAGCCACCGCACCAGGGCCCTGGATGAGTTGGGTACAGCGCCAGAAGATGGCGCTTCTATGAACGAGCCATTTTCTGGGGCGGCTGCGGACTGCAATTTGCAGCGGGGGGGGCCCAGAAAGCTTGGGTCTCCCTGCGCTGCGGATTCCAGCCCCCAGCTGCCTAGTTGTATCTGGCTGGGCACAAAAATAGGGCGAAGCCCCACGCATTTTTTTTTTAAATTATTTCATGAAATTCATGGAATAATTAAGAAAAAAAGGGCTTCCCTATATTGTTGTGTCCAACCAGGTACAAATAGGCAGCTGGTGGTTGGGGGCAGCCCGTTCCTGCCTTCTGTACCTGGCTGGACACAAATATAGGGCGAAGCCCCACGTCAATTTTTTTTTAATTATTTCATGAAATAATTTTTTTAAAAAAGGGCTTCCCTATATTGTTGTGTCCGGCCAGGTACAAATAGGCAGCTGGTGGTTGGGGGCAGCCTGTTCCTGCCTGCTGTACCTGGCTGGACACAAATATAGGGCGAAGCCCCACGTCAATTTTTTTTTAAATAAATCCTTTATTTTAACACTAAATGACATTTGAGGAGTTAATAAAGATGCAGTCCCTAAATTATTATTTATTTTTTAATTAATTTTTCCCAAAACTTTTGACGTTGGCTTCGCCATATTTTTGTATGCCAGCCAGGTACACCATCCAGCTTCTATGAACGCGCCATTTTCCGGGGTGGCTGCGGACTGCAATTTTCAGCGGGGTGGGGGGGGGCAGAAAGCTTGGGCCTCCCTGCGCTGCAGATTCCATCCCCCAGCTGCCTAGTTTTACCTGGCTGGACACAAAAATAGGGAGAAGCTTCACGTATTTTTTTTTTTAAATTATTTCATGAAATTCATGAAATAATTAAGAAAAAAAGGGCTTCCCTATATTGTTGTGTCCAACCAGGTACAAATAGGCAGCTGGTGGTTGGGGGCAGCCCGTTCCTGCCTTCTGTACCTGGCTGGACACAAATATAATGCGAAGCCCCACGTCAATTTTTTTAAAATTATTTCAGGAAATTCATGAAATAATTAAAAAAAAATTGATGTGGGGCTTCGCCCTATATTTGTGTCCAGTCAGGTACAGCAGGCAGGAACGGGCTGCGCCCAACCACCAGCAGCCTATTTGTACCTGGCCGGACACAACAATATAGGGAAGCCCTTTTTTTCTTAATTATTCCATGAATTTCATGAATTTAAAAAAAAATACGTGGAGCTTCGCCATATTTTTGTGTCCAGCCAGGTACAACTAGGCAGCTGGGGGCTGGAATCTGCAGCGCAGGGAGGCCCAAGCATTCTGGGCCCCACCCGCTGCAAATTGCAGTCCGCAGCCGCCCCGGAAAAGGGCGCGTTCATAGAAGCGCCATCTTCTGGCGCTGTACCCAACTCATCCAGGGCCCTGGTGCGGTGGCTCACTGGGTAATAAAGGGGTTAAGGCCAGCTTGGCATTATCAGCTGGCCCTAAGCCCGAAATTCATGGGGTCACGCCAATATTAGACATGACCACCATGAATTTCTAGTAAAGTATTTAAAAAAAACACAAACACCCAGAAAAAAGTCCTTTAATTGAAATAAACACACAATTCTTTATTGTTCTAAATTAAACCATACTTACAGTCACGCCCATTCCAGCTGAAGCCAACGATCTCCTGCAATAAAAGTAAAATAATAAAGCAACATCATCCTTACCTTTCCATGGCTCCCACGACAGCTTCAGCTCTGCTACATCGAGATGACAGGCTGGACCGCAGCAGAACGCTGCCATCCAGCCTGTCATCCCGCAGACACTGAGAAGCGCAGGCATGCTTGCGCTCCTCAGTGTCTGGCTGTGACGGCATCCAGATGAGCCGAGGTCATGTCCAATGAACTCAGCTCACTTCATGTACGTCACTGACAGCGTGGGAGAATTCTCACGCTGAAGCGCTGAGTGCAGGAGAATTTTCCCACGCTGTCAGTGACGTGCATGAGGTGAGCTGAGTTCATTGGACATGACCTCACCTCATGTATGTCACTGACAGCGTGGGAGAATTCTCACGCTGAAGCGCTGAGTGCAGGAGAATTTTCCCACGGTGTCAGTGACGTGCATGAGGTGAGCTGAGTTCATTGGACATGACCTCGGCTCATCTTTATGCCGTCACAGCCTGACACTGAGGAGCGCAAGCATCCCTGCGCTTCTCAGTGTCTGCGGGATGACAGGCTGGATGGCAGCGTTCTGCTGCGGTCCAGCCTGTCATCTCGATGTAGCAGAGCTGAAGCTGTCGTGGGAACCATGGAAAGGTAAGGATGATGTTGCTTTATTATTTTTCTTTTATTGCAGGAGATCGTTGGCTTCAGCTGGAATGGGCGTGACTGTAAGTATGGTTTAATTTAGAACAATAAAGAATTGTGTCTTTATTTCAATTAAAGGACTTTTTTCTGGGTGTTTGTGTTTTTTTTAAATACTTTACTAGAAATTCATGGTGGTCATGTCTAATATTGGCGTGACCCCATGAATTTCGGGCTTAGGGCCAGCTGATAATGCCAAGCTGGCCTTAACCCCTTTATTACCCAGTGAGCCACCGCACCAGGGCCCTGGATGAGTTGGGTACAGCGCCAGAAGATGGCGCTTCTATGAACGCGCCATTTTCCGGGGCGGCTGCGGACTGCAATTTGCAGCGGGTGGGGCCCAGAAAGCTTAGGCCTCCCTGCGCTGCAGATTCCAGCCCCCAGCTGCCTAGTTGTACCTGGCTGGACACAAAAATATGGCGAAGCCCCACGTATTTTTTTTTTAAATTATTTCATGAAATTCATGGAATAATTAAGAAAAAAAGGGCTTCCCTATATTGTTGTGTCCGGCCAGGTACAAATAGGCAGCTGGTGGTTGGGGGCAGCCCGTTCCTGCCTGCTGTACCTGGCTGGACACAAATATAGGGTGAAGCCCCACATAAATTTTTTTTAATTATTTCATGAATTTCCTGAAATAATTAAAAAAAAATTGACGTGGGGCTTTGCACTATATTTGTGTCCAGCCAGGTACAGCAGGCAGGAACGGGCTGCCCCCAACCACCAGCTGCCTATTTGTACCTGGTTGGACACAACAATATAGGGAAGCCCTTTTTTTCTTAATTATTCCATGAATTTCATGAAATAATTTTAAAAAAAAAACGTGGAGCTTTTCCCTATTTTTGTGTCCAGCCAGGTACAACTAGGCAGCTGGGGGATGGAATCTGCAGCGCAGGGAGGCCCAAGCTTTCTGCCCCCCCCGCTGAAAATTGCAGTCTGCAGCCGCCCCGGAAAATGGCGCGTTCATAGAAGCTGGATGCTGTACCTGGCTGGCATACAAAAATATGGCGAAGCCCACGTCAAAAGTTTTAGGAAAAATTAATTAAAAAATAAATAATAATTTAGGGACTGCATCTTTATTAACTCCTCAAATGTCATTTAGTGTTAAAATAAAGGATTTATTTTAAAAAAAAATGGCGTGGGATCCCCCATAATTTTAGTCTCTAGCGGAGGTTAAGCAGACGGCTGGGGCAGATGTTTGAAGCCTGGGAAGGGGGTAAAACCCACGGAGCTTCCCAGGCTACTAATATCAGCCCCCAGCTGAATACCTAGCCTTTACTAGCTATTAAAATGGGGGACCCCCCCCAAAAAAATGACGTGGGGTTCCCCCTATTTTAATAGCTAGCAAAGGCTAGGCAGACAGCTGGGGGCTGATATTAATAGCCCAGGAAGGGTGCCATGAATATTGGCCCCCTCCCAGGCTAGAAACACCAGCCGTCAGCCGCCCCAGAAATGGCGCATCCATATGATGCGCCAATTCTGGCACTTAGCCTCGCTCTTCCACGCTGCCCTGGTGCGGTGGCAGGGGGTAATAGGGTTGGGGTTCATGTCAGCGCCAGCTGCCATGAAGCCCAGGTTAGTAATGATGGGCGTCTATAAGACACCCCCATTACTAACCTACAAAGTGTTAAAAAGAAAACACACACTACACCCAGAAAAAAATAATTTATTTGAAATAAAACAGACCATTTTATTTAATTCTTAGTTTACTAAAAATAATAGTTACCTGTCCACGTTCCTGCGCTGATCTCCCATGCACAGCTGTCACATCTGGAGATGGTGACAGCTGTGCATGGCTGCTGTAAGCTCACGCTGCCGCGAACACGTCCGCTCCCGGCAGTGGGAGCCCCTGACTGAGGTCACCGGAGTGCATTCAGTCAGCGCTGCTCCGGAGACCTCCTTTACGGCAGTGCTGTACCGTGGGAATTTCTCACGATACAGCAGGGCCGTAAAGGAGCTAACCGGAGCAGCGCTGCCTGAACTCCGGTGAACCCTTACGGCCCCGTCATTCTAGCGGCGGCGGCGGTTCAGAGCGGTCACATTCTATGTGGCTGCTCTAAACTGGAGATCTTCGTGGGACACTCGTGGACTACTACGGAGGGGTAAGGATAAGGTTGTGGTTTATTATTTTATATTTTATTACAGGAGATCGATGGCTTCGGGGAATTAGGTGTCTAGGTGAGTATAGGTGTAGTTTTTTATTTTTTACTTTATTTTAGGTGGCGATCGGCGGGGACAGGTAATGTATGAACTAATTTATTGTAGGTAACCACTGGCCACCAATGACATGTATTTAAAATTTATTGGGGACACAGTAGGGCAATTTAAATAGCAGGATCAGGCTGATGGGAACTACTGCTCCCATCGAGCTGATCCTGCTAGCACGAGTGGACCAGGGACAGACATAGGCCGATGGGAGTAGTAGTGTCACATCGGCCTATGTCTGCCTGCACGCACAGACACCGCGCACACCCGCACAAACATCGCACAGACACCCCGCACACACACGCAGACATCGCACACACACTAATCATGACCGGTCTGATGGTCTGGGAGGTGAGGCTGACCTGTGCGGCCGTGGGAAAGTTCATGTGAGTTCATGCAATGCAGTCAAGCATGAACTCACATGAACCCTCTGAGGGCACCGCGGCGACTTCAAATGAACAGCTGATCAGCATCACCTGATACCTCAGCTGTTCATTTGAAATAACCGGCGGGAAAGCGCAGCACAGAACGGGAAAGCCGGCGGTGAAGTCTTTTCACTGCCGGCTTCCCCGCCCGGGTCCTTCGCTCCTTGGTGCTGCGCTCCCCGCCCGGTCCTAATTTACGATTGGGATGGGAGGTGGCGAGGGGAGCGGAGGATCGGGGTGGGAGGCTGCGGGGAAGCAGTATGGGGCTGTGTGATTGTTTAAAGGCCGGCGGCTTTTTACCGCGCGTCGGCTTTTAAACAATCAGGAGAATTCTCCCCCGCTGGGATGGCATTCTGATGACAGGCTGGATCGCGCTGCCATCCAACTTGTCATCCTTCACAGACACTGCAGAGCTCAGGCATTATGGGAACTTCCGATTCCGGTATTCGATATTGTAAAAGTATCGGAATTAAGTATCGGAATTCCGATACCGCGAATATCGGCCGATACCCGATATTTCAGTATCGGAATGCTCAACACTAGTCATGACTAAAAAGTCCGATCTATCGAAATATTAAATTATTCAGACAATATGTTAAACATGAAGAAGGAAAAAAAAAGTTATGGCTCTGGGAAGAAGGGGAGCAAAAAACGAAAACGCAAAAATGGAAAAACCCAAGGTGGTGAAGGGGTTAAAAGCATCAGCTCCCAGCGAAAAATAACCAAGACCTCACTCAGCTCCATGAGCGAAAAGATGCAGGTCTCAGAATATGGAGGAACAAACAATTTAAGGGTCTGAATTTTTTTTTAACCACTAAAATATAAAGAAACGTCATAAGGGTATGTGCACATGTTCAGTAATTGCAGCAGAAAAACCCACTGAAAATATTGGAGTATTATTTTCCGTCCTATAACAGAACCCAGAGGGTCCCCTTGCTTCCATTTGTATCAGACATACTGATAGGGAATGTAGATTGTGAGCCCTAATGGGGACAGCGCCCAGAATGTCTGTAAATTGTCTGAATTGTAAAGAGCTGCAGAATATGTTGGCGCTATATAAATAAAAAGATTATTATTATTATAAAGATTATTAGTTATGCAAAGGGTTGAAAAAACGCAGCATGTGAACATAGCCTAATAACTGTTCTTAAAAATAAACTATTATCACTTCTATTTTTAAAGCTTTTTACGCTGCGGCATATTTTCCACACCTGCCTAAAACTTTTGCACAGTACTGTATATGAGATGCTTTTACAAAAAGATGCAGTATTTTTTGATAGTATGATACAAATCACTCTTGCTATGTGACTCCCTATTTCTTAATTTAAGAATCCATGTAGTAATTTGCATTTCGACCTCTAGATGGTGACACCTGAATACTGCAGTGACAATATCTCCAAAATATCCTAGGTCGGTGATGGCGAACCTTTTACAGACCGATAGCCCAAACTGCAACCAAAAACCCACTGATTTATCCCATAGTGCCAACACGGTCATTTAACCAGAATGCTGAGGTTTTAGTTTAGAAAAACAACTCATACATAGAGCAGGCGAGGGGAACCAAAAGCAGCCACAAACAGCAGCAGGGGCATGAGACTGCAGATAGAAAAAATATGCTCCCCCTTCCATCCTGGTATATGTTTGCCCATCCTTGTATATATGCTTCTCCCCCATCCTTGTATGTGCTACCCCCCATCCTTGTATATATCCTGCTCCCCATCCTTGTTTATATGCTGCTCCCCCATCCTTGTATATATCCTGCTTCCCCATCCTTGTATATATGCTTCTCCCCCATCCTTGTATGTGCTCCCCCAAATCCTTGTATATATGTTGCTCCCCCATCCTTGTATATATTCTGCTCCCCCATCCTTGTATATATGCTGCTCCCCCATCCTTGTATATATGCTGCTCCCCCATCCTTGTATATGTGCTGCTCCCCCATCTTTGTCGGAACAAAGAGGAATCTGCTACTAGTGAAAAGTTTCTGTGTTTTCTTATTAGGAGTTTTCCCTGGAGAAGGCGATGCATACCATGGAAGAAATGTGGGACTCCATAGCCTTTAATAAAGATAAAACCATATATATTTATATTATGCACAGCTACTACTTACACATACACACATGGAGTACAGGATATACAGACAATTACCACATACTACATACAGAATATTTCTCACTCTCTGAAAAAGTGTAAAATACATAATGGTGCATCCAGACACCAATTCTACAGTGCTGCTCATACACTGCAAAGAGTCTAAATACCTGTGGTCATCTGTGACTTGCACACACAAGTTAAGGTGGCCACACACAATAACCCTCTCCTCAATCCTGGTATATATGCTGGTCCTCCCGTCAATCCTGGTATATATGCTGGCCCTCCCCTCAATCCTGGTATATATGCTGGCCCTCTCCTCAATCCTGGTATATATGCTGGCCCTCCCCTCAATCCTGGTATATATGCTGGCCCTCCCCTCAATCCTGGTATATATGCTGGCCCTCCCCTCAATCCTGGTATATATGCTGGCCCTCCCCTCAATCCTGGTATATATGCTGGCCCTGTCCTCAATCCTGATATATATGCTGGCCCTCCCCTCAATCCTGGTATATATGCTGGCCCTCTCCTCAATCCTGGTATATATGCTGGCCCTCTCCTCAATCCTGGTATATATGCTGGCCCTCTCCTCAATCCTGGTATATATGCTGGCCCTCCCCTCAATCCTGGTATATATAGTGGCCTTCCCCTCAATCCTGGTATATATGCTGGCCCTCCCCTCAATCCTGGTATATATGCTGGCCCTCCCCTCAATCCTGGCATATATGCTGGCCCTCCCCTCAATCTTGGTATATATGCTGGCCCTCCCCTCAATCCTGGTATATATGCTGGCCCTCCCTTCAATCCTGGTATATATGGTGGCCCTCCCCTCAATCCTGGTATATATGCTGGCCTTCCCCTCAATCCTGGTATATATGCTGGCCCTCCCCTCAATCCTAGTATATATGCTGGCCCTCCCTTCAATCCTGGTATATTTGCTGGCCCTCCCCTCAATCTTGGTATATATGCTGGCCCTCCCCTCAATCCTGGTATATATGCTGGCCCTCCCCTCAATCCTGGTATATATGCTGGCCCTCCCTTCAATCCTGGTATATATGGTGGCCCTCCCCTCAATCCTGGTATATATGCTGGCCTTCCCCTCAATCCTGGTATATATGCTGGCCCTCCCCTCAATCCTGGTATATATGGTGGCCTTCCCCTCAATCCTGGTGTATATGCTGGCCCTCCCCTCAATCCTGGTATATATGCTGGTCCTCCCCTCAATCCTGGTATATATGCTGGCCCTTCCCTCAATCCTGGTATATATGCTGGCCCTCCCCTCAATCCTGGTATATATGCTCCCTCTCCCCCCCCCCCCCCAGTCACTGTGCATCACATATTAAAAAAAAAAAAAAAACACATAATAAACCCTCCTCCTCACCTTCCTTCTTCTCCCGCGCAGCGTCCTCTCCTGTAGTCGGCACATCTAGCTGAAGTGTATTGCAGCGCACGTACTAGCCAGGCCCGAGCGCGCTGCAGTACACGCTGCCAGCCAACATCATATGCCCCGTTGATTGGCCAGCAGATGCTGGCCTCTAATTGGCCGGCCGAAGTCATGCTGGCCTCTGATTGGCCGGCAGCCGCTGATTGGCCGGCCGAAGTCATGCTGGCCTCTGATTGGCCGTCAGCCGCTCTTCCTGCCCCCTCTGCACGCTGCCATAGGTTCCCAGCACTGGTGTAAAGCATTTCTTCTTTTACAGCTGACGACCCAAAATTGGTGATTTTCTGAAAAAAAAAAAAGGCCAGTCTGCATTATATATGGTGGAAGTGAGAATGTATCATCTGGATAAGGGGGTGGTCTTCACAGAGGGGTCTATGGAGAGATGTCACTCTATAAGGAGCACATAGCATGGAATACCGGGGGGAAGCCTTCTGGCTCCTTATGTTGCACCAGTCTGGAATGCTCCACTATGGTCGATCCTTCTATAGTTCTTCTCTTACACTTTCTGCTGGTCGGTATATGGACGTATTTGCTCTATGCTGACAGGCGCTCCCTTAGTATAGCCCATGTAATGCACAGCACCACAATGTTGTAGGTTCTGACTACTGTGTAAAAAAACACCCACCCAGAGACCGGCCATAATCTTATAGTCTGGGTGTGAATACGCTGTAGGTAGAGCTACACTTTTGTTGTGGAGATTTTGGTAATTTTATTTACCTTCTTGCATTTACCCAAATGAGGCTTGTGAGAAATCCTTAAATATGCTGCAGATTTCTCCTGTATGATGCTGACCAATCATAAGCAAGCAGCAACGCTCAAAGAAAAGAAGAACACGCCCCCACCATAGCTCAAAGCGGGTTTCTTAGGGTATAAAGCTACGTTCTCACAATGAGTTTTTAGTGAGTTTTTACACTGCATATTTTAGAAATAATGCAAGTAACCTATCTTAATGGGTGCAGAAATTCTACAACATCAAAAACTCACCAAAAGCTCATCGTGGGAACCTAGCCTAAGATGTATAATGATGGAGAGTCCTGATCTCCTGGTCTAACCTTCTGCATGATTAGAAAGCAGAGGTAACAGCTCTAAGACAAGGAAGGAGCCGCACAGCTGAGTTTCTCTGTGTCACATTACAAACCCTTTTATTGACTCTCCTGATTATGGAGTGTGCCAGTATCACACTTATGTCTTCTGTGCTAAAGCAACTTGTATTCTCTCTGCAGTGATATTAGGCTGTTATTACACCTCACACAGGAGCAGTGTGTTCTGGGTTACTTCCATGGTGAAATGTAATGACAGTCTCCTCTAATCTCACTGCAGAATCAGTACAAGTTGAGCACAACGGATCTAAGTGTGATACTGACGCTGTGCTCTCATTTCTGGACAGGCGGTGTGGGATAGGCGCAGTACAGCAGAGGTGAGAGTACCATAAGAGGAGGAGAGCTGTTAGAAAGGTTTGTAATGTTGCACAACTAAACTGTCTTGTGCTGCCCCTTCACCCACAGAGACCTTAACTGGAAGGTATTAGTGAGTTGTGTGCTCTAATCATGCAGGAGGTTAGCCCAGGAGACCAGGTCTGTATCCTTACATCTTAGACACTGAGAAATCTGCTCTAAGCTATGGTGGGGATGTGATCATCTTTCTTTTCAGTGCTGTCGTCTGCTTATAATTGGTCAGCATCATGCAGGGAGAAGAATTTCGCACCCCCAGTGAAAACTCTGATAACATCTACTTGGACTTAATTTTTTTAACTCATTAGGCGCCAAATACTTTCATTGCTAATATCTCCGCAAATGAAAGATAAAATAGAAAAAAAAACATGAAAAATTTGGTGACAGGTCCTCTTTAGGATAAGACAACCCCTTTAAATGTAAGAATTGAATTTTAGTCGAAAAAATGTATGCAACAAAAATGCCACATGTGATTTGATCCAAAAACATGCTGCATTTCAGGATGAGAGAAGCAAGTATTTGCAAAAAAAAGTTAAAAGGGGTGTTCACTGTTATGATATTGATCACTTATACTTAGGATGGACCACCAAGATCAGATTGGTAGAGTTCCAACACTCTGCCACCCCATTGATTCCATGCTGGAGCTGGTAACAGCTGATTGGTGGTGTTAGGATTTGGACACCTATCAATCTGATACTACTGACTTATATTGATGCCTTCTCCTAATTGATAAGTGGTAGCATACCCCTTTAAAACAATACGTAGTTTTTATTTAGTTGTAAGATGAAAGTGACTCTACACATTAAGGCGTGTCATGGTCTGAGCACAAAATGATTCTAAGATTACTTGCTGGCCTCTTGACCCGAACTTAAGAGCTTAAGGCCATGTTCATACATTCAGTAATTTGGTCAGTATTTTACCTCAGTATTAGGAAGCCAAAACCAGGAGTGGAACAATTAGAGGAAAAGTATAATGGAAACACGTCACTGATGAAACTTACTGAACGTGTGAAGGTGCCTAATAGAGACGCTGTGGAGAAGGACAGGAGCGCACACAAAATAGGGCAATAGCGTCTGATAAGGGGTCGGGATAATTGATGGCAGCGCTCACCTAGAGGTGTTGTGTGCAGTCACCACAGCTATAATGGTGTAGAAAGCCGCTGCTGCCCTGTGGCTGGAGGAAAGGTTCTTCAAGAGGTGGAATGGCAAAAATGGAAGCTGGCACATTTAGGTGGGCTGTGCTGCGAGAGTGAAGAGCTTGTTTTTTTTTTATACCTTGAGAAAGGCCCTGGTCCATTGCAGAAACGCATTGATATTAATAAAAAACGTTTGGGAATCCCAAGGCTCTTCATTCCCACAGTGCAGCCCACCTAAACGTGCCAGCTTCCATTTCTGCCAATGTGGCCTAATAGACGTATATGAGGCTGTCAAAGATCGGGGCAGGAGACTCGCAAACAGCTTGTGCATCACGATCTATGACACACAGATGTGTGAATACGCCATTACTCTCATATAAGATTACCTGCATCAAGTTTCAAAGGAGCAATTGTAACCCTCTTTCAATTATTTAAAGGCATTTTCCCACAAACAAAATTCATTTTAATCAATAGATCTTGGAATAATAATAAGTTCCACAATTGGATGTGTTTAAATAAAATGTTCCTGTGCTGAGATAATCTTAGAAATATGCCCCTGCTGTGTACTGTGTAACGTCTGACCATACAGGAACATGGTCTGAACATACCACATCTCCTGGACGGGGAGGATGCAAGAGAGTATACAGACATTACAGCCGGGGATCACAGCCGATTCTTTATGTGAGGTAAAACAAGTTTTTAAACAGGCAGGGAAATGTTTTACCTCACAGAATCAGCTGCCATCCTGTGGTGTCCTGTCTGTATACTCTTTTGCTTCCTCCCATGGCCAGCTGTGTTATGTGCAGACCATGTTCGCTCCAGTGGGAGTCTGTTTATGACACGACACAGTAAAAGTGCAGTCATCAGTAATGATGTCAGGTACAAAGCTATTATAGTAAGGCCCAGTGTAGTGTGGAAGTCCAATGTGACACTGAAGATGTCCGCCTAGAGATAGATGCTAGTTATTGAGCTGCAGCTGTTGATCCATGTAACGCATAGGTTCACCTTTATACACCATTTCACCCGTTTACCCAGATCATCAATCTTCAGAACGTCTTCAAATGTAGCATAAGTTTGTAAAAAATGATTCTGTACTTGTATCATAGCTCAAAGCTGCATTCACACTGAATTACTACTGAATGTAAAGGTGTGGGATGACACATGATTAGCTACAGCTTAGTTCTGCTGTACTGCTTTTTGTAGGGTCCTGTCCTGTGCTCCGGCCCTCCGTCTGTAGGTCCATTATGCATTCATTTGCTTTTCATGGCAAAAAAGGTGCAGCATGCAGCGCTATTCCTACCATCCAAACAATGCAGACCTCGAAGACCACTCAGCGGCTTGCGTCAATGGGATCCAGGGGTGCCATATGGCAATGGATCCGCAGGGATCCAGCATTGAATTTTTTTTCCACTAATAACTGACTTAATGATGCCCCTTCTAACACATCAGATGACTGTATGATGCCAAGAATACAAATAAAGTAAAGAGCATAATTGCTGTCCAGACACTGAACAAGCAGGCTATGCAGTAAAATTAAGAATGATCAATGTAGATGTGGAAGAGAATAAGGTATAACTCAGGGCCAGTGCAAGACAAGCAATTCTATCTAGTAACAAAGTTGCTCAATTTATTATGTAGATTATAAATGGATGTAATATAAAATTGTTTTGCGGATGAATCGCTGCTCTGAGTGTTAGATTTTCAAAGTGGTAAAAGGGTTTATCTGCCAGTAATGATATTTACCTGGGGACATCCACCTATTGGAGACAGGCCATTAAAACTGGCCAAACTTTCTCCTTACTTTCTTGGCCACTGAGGGGCTTTTTGGACTGCAAATGGTTGATAAGTGTTGGTAAGAGTTTTCGAAGTATCTACTATATAATTGTCTTATCCCGTCTGTCTGTCTGTCTGTCTGTCTGTCTATCTGTCTGTCTGTCTGTCTGTCCAGGAAATCCCGCGTCGCTCATTGGTCCGGCAGCGGCCAATCAGCGCCGCGGGATTTCAGAAAAAAGATGGCGGCCGTTAGCGGCTCTTCTGCGGGACGGAGCTCAGCGGCGTTGCAGCCGGGAGATGAGCGCCGCGAGGCGCTCATCTCCCGGCCGGTACCAGCAGGAGGACCCCGACCGCCGGACCCATCTGCGGGACAGAGATGCAGCCGGGAGATGATTGGCGCGAGGCGCTCATGTCCCGGCCGGCAGCAGCGGAAGGACCGCCGGCGTCGCTGACATCCATGCGGAAGGGAGGACCGGGGAGCGGCGCTGCGGGTCGGGATACTTCTGCTGCGAGCGCCCGCTCATGTCCCGGGTTCTCGCAGCGGAAGTAGCCGCACAGGCAGCGCCGCTGCCCGGTCCTCACCAAGACGATTCGATGATTGGTCGCGGTCTTCGGACCCGACCAATCACTGATCTTAGCGCAAAAGTTAAATACCGCTGTGCTGATTGGTCGCGGACGCTGCCCGCGACCAATCACCGATTTGGGCGTCAAATTTAAATATCGGCCGCGACCAATCAGCACAGTAGTGGTTAACTTTAGCCGCAAGATCAGTGATTGGTCGCGGGTCAAGACCGCGACCAATCACCGATTTGTGCGGCACATTTAAATAGCGGCCGCGACCAATTGGATGTCAGCGCCGCTCCCCGGTCCTCCCTTCACACCCTTGCCGCATGGATGTCAGCGACGCTGCCTGTGCGGATACTTCCGCTGCGAGAACCCGGGACATGAGCGGGCGCTCGCAGCAGAAGTATCCCGACGAGCAGCGCCGCTCCCCGGTCCTCCCTTTACACCCTAGCCGCTGATGTCCCCACAGTATCCGCATGGTGTTACAAAGATCCGGACATTTGTGTTAAAAATCGCTGATTGGTCGCTGGCGGTGCCCGCGACCAATCACCGATTTGGGCGCCAAATTTAAATATCGGCCACGACCAATCACCGATCTTGGCTCCACATTTAAACACCGCTGTACTGATTGGTCGCAGCCGCTATTTAAATGTGGAGTCCAAATCGGTGATTGGTCGCGGGCAGCGCCAGCGACCAATCAACGATTTTTAACACAAATGTCCGGACCTTTGTAACACCATGCGGATACTGTGGGGAGATCAGCGGCTAGGGTGTGAAGGGAAGACTGGGGAGCGGGGTGCTGCGGGTCGGGATACTTCTGCTGCGAGCAGTCGCTCATGTCCCGGGTTCTCGCAGCGGAAGTAGCCGCACAGGCAGCGGCGCTCCCCGGTCCTCACTAATACGATTCCGCTCCCTGCTCCTCACCAATACGATTCGCTGATTGGTCGCGCTCTCCGCACGCGACCAATCAGTGATCTTGGCGCTAAAGTTAAACACCGCTCTGCTGATAGGTCGCGGCCGCTGCCCGCGACCAATCACCGATTTGGGCGCCACATTTAAATAGCGGCCGCGACCAATCACTGATCTTGCCGCCACATTTAAACACTGCTGTTCTAATTGGTCGCGGACGCCAGCCGCGACCAATCAGCGAGCTTGGCGCCAAATTTAAACAACGCTCTGCTGATTGGTAGCGGACACCAGACGCGTCCAATCAGCGAGATTGGCGCCAAATTTAAACAACGCTCTGCTGATTGATCACGGTCGCTGGCCGAGATCAATCAGCAGTATTGGCGCAAAATTTAAACAACGCTCTGCTGATTGGTCGCAGCCGTCAGCCGCGACTAATCAGCGATTTTGGCGCCGAATTTAAACACCGCTCTGATGATTGGTCCCGGCCGGCGACCAATCAGCGATTTTGGCGCCAAATTTAAACCCCGCTCTGCATCGCTTTGCTGATTGGTCGTGGTCGCCGGCCGCGAAGAATCAGCAGTATTGTCGCCAAATTTAAACACCTCTTTGCTGATTGGTCGCGGTCGCGACCAATCAGCGATTTTGGTGCAAATTTAAACCCCGCTCTGTATCGCTCTGCTGATTGGTCGCGGTCGGCGGCCGCGACCAATCAGCAGTATTGGCGCCAAATTTAAACACCGCTCTGCTGTTTGGACGCGACTAATTTAAATTTAAACACGCTCTCCAGCCCTCACTAACACGGTTCGCAGATTGGTCGCGGCCGCCGTCCGCGACCAATCACCGATATTGCTGCCAAATTTAAACACCGCTTTGCTGATTGGTCGCGGTTGCCTAACGCGACCAATCAGCGATTTGGGCACCAAATTTAAACGCCTCTCTGCTAATTGCGCCCCGTCGGCCGCTTACCTATTCTAGAATACCCGATGCGTTCGAATCGGGCCACCATCTAGTATATGTCATAAGTGTCTATGGTTGGAGAACCCCTTTAAAGAAAAACATTGGTCAACAACTTTAGGAATTGTAAGGAAGGTTAGAAGATGTTTGGCTACGGTCACAGTCTGGTGGTTTCACATTTTATATAATTTAGGCTTTGCATGTGTTAGTTCACTATATCGCACCTCTGATCTCTCTATTGGACCATGTAAAACATAAAAAACCTAATGACAGAAGAAAGGATCTGCAGGATCGGTGATGGTAGTTGCTGGGAACCCCACCAATCACTAGAGTGGGGATCCCTATCCTCTCTTATGGAGGAAATAGTATGGAGCCGTTGCCAGGCATGCGCACTGCCACACTCCATTCAGTGTCTATGGGACTGATGGGGACAGCCGACAACATCAGCAGCCGCGTATATATATATATATATATATATATATATATATATATATATATATATATATATACACACACAGTACATACCAAAAGTTTGGACACACCTTCTCATTTAAAGATTTTTCTGTATTTTAATGACTATGAAAATTGCACATTCACACTGAAGGCATCAAAACTATGAATTAACACATGTGGAATTATATACTTAACAAAAATGGTGAAACAACTGAAATTATGTCTTATATTATAGGTTTTTCAAAGTAACCACCTTTTGCTTTGATGACTGCTTTGCACACTCTTGGCATTCTCTTGATGAGCTTCAAGAGGTAGTCACCGGAAATGGTTTTCACTTCACAGGTGTGCCCTGTCAGGTTTAATAAGCGGGATTTCTTGCCTTATAAATGTGGGACCATCAGTTGTGTTGTGCAGAAGTCTGGTGGATACATAGCTGATAGTCCTACTGAAAAGACTGTTAGAATTTGTATTATGGCAAGAAAAAAGCAGCTAAGTAAAGAAAAACGAGTGGCCATCATTACTTTAAGAAATGAAGGTCAGTCAGTGCGAAAAATTGGGAAAACTTTGAAAGTGTCCCCAAGTGCAGTTGCAAAAACCATGAAGTGCTACAAAGAAACTGGCTCACATGAGGACCGCCCCAGGAAAGGAAGACCAAGAGTCACCTCTGCTTCTGAGGATAAGTTTATCCGAGTCACCAGCCGCAGAAATCGCAGGTTAACATCAACTCAGATCAGAGACCAGGTCAATGCCACACAGAGTTCTAGCAGCAGACACATCTCTTCAACAACTGTTAAGAGGAGACTTTGTGCAGCAGGCCTTCATGGTAAAATAGCTGCTAGGAAACCACTGCTAAGGACAGGCAACAAGCAGAAGAGACTTGTTTGGGCTAAAGAACACAAGGAATGGACATTAGACCAGTGGAAATCTGTGCTTTGATCTGATGAGTCGAAATTTGAGATCTTTTGTTCCAACCACCGTGTCATTAACTTGTTAATAACCTGCAGTCTATAATGAGCCGTGTTAATAATATGATCCCACCAATAGTGACTCTGTATGGCCAATTTGACAATAAACTGTGTTGGTATTGTACTTTTTATTTTTCATCACTAGATGGCAGTGCAGCAGTGTAAATGTGTGAGAGAATGGGATGATGGCGCCATTACTGATCATTATGTAAAATCAGGAGCTGACCTTCTTTATTAGTAAATTACGATGTAATTCAGGTTAATGATTCTTATGATTTTGCTAATAAAAACACTATTGCATTGTACACGTGTCGTTGTGTGATTGATCTAGATCCCAGCAGCCTCAATTGTCCGCTATTATTGAGAAGTCTTGGCTGCTAGATATGGCAGTGTCATCAATCTCAAGAAGCCTTTTATTCTCACATACATGATAGAATCCAATAGTAAACATCAGCATATCCCTTCCAGGAGCGGAACGACATCGGTCACAGAGGGTGCGACCGGGCCCGTGCAGGAGGGGGGTCGGCCGCCACCAGCACCTATTTCAGTTAGAGGTGCCTGCAAGGACACACATTCAGCTGAAATGTATTGAGACGCAGAGACCATCTGTGTCCCTGCACCGCAATACACCCTGCCAGCCAATCAGAGGCCGGCTGTTGACGTTGGTGTGCCAGTCACAGGCGGCACATGACCGTGACGTCATGCACCATGCCAGCAAGACGAAGTTAGATGCCAGTTCCTTCAAGTGCTATAGAAGAATACGCTGCGAGTTGTGGGAGTGGAGGAAGGGAAGAAGAATAATTTATTTATTTTTAAATGTATTGGAGAAGAACAGCAAACATTATTAATGGAAGGGGCACAGGATGGGGGACATTATACCAGGAAGGGTACAATAAGAAAGCTCAGCAACACACTGCAAGGGACAATACATATGCAGACACTGAGAACATAAGAGCTAAACTGCATTATTGCTAAATAAAATGTACTTACAAAAAATGAAGGCTCTTAGCGCACAAATTGGCCAATTCATGTATGCCCATCAACCACGACAAGGTAGCCTCCGCATGATGGTTAACTAACCTCTTAAACATGCCTCTCTTGGGCTATAAGCCTACAATATAAATGGGCAAACATGCCTCTCTTGAGATAGAAACCTACAAATTTAAGTGGGCAGGTAGAATCCAACACTAATTAAAAGCACCCTTGGGCTGATGGGTGCTTATACCAGGAAGGGTTCCAGGATGGAGTGCATTATACCAGGAAGGGTCCCAGGATGGAGTGCATTATACCAGGAAGGGTCCCAGGATGGAGTGCATTATACCAGGAAGAGTCCCAGGATGGAGTGCATTATACCAAGAAGGGTCCCAGGATGGGGAACATTATACCAGGAAAGGGCCCAGGATGGGGGACATTATACCAGGATTGTGCTCAGGATGGGGGACATTATACCAGGAATGTGCTCAGAATGGGGTACATTATACCAGGAATGTGCTCAGAATGGGGTACATTATATCAGGAAGATGCCCAGGATGGAGTGCATTATACCAGGAGGTGCTCAAGAAGGGTAACATTATACCAGAAAGGTGCCAAGGATGTAGTGCATTATACCAGGAAGGTGCTTAGGATGTAGTGCATTATACCAGGAGGTGCTCAGGAAGGGTAACATTATACCAGGAAGGTGCCAAGGATGTAGTGCATTATACCAGGAAGGTGCTCATGATGTAGTGCATTATACCAGGAAGGTGCTCAGGATGGGGAACATTATACCAGGAAAGGGCGCAGAATAGAGCACATTATACAAGGAAGAGGCCCAAGATGTACAGTTGAAACCAGAAGTTTACATACAGTATTTAAAAAGACACATATGCATGTTTTTCTCAATATCTGACATGAAATCAGAATAAACCTTTCCCGTTTTTTTAAATGCCTTAATACATTCTCTCTCTCCTTATTCTGGCATTTGGCAAATATTAAAAATTATGGTAATCCTAATTGACCTAAAACGGGAAAGGGCATCAGCGTTCCCATGTAACTTCCCAGGCCTATGCTCTACATGAAAGTTGAAGTCCTGAAGAGCTAGGAACCATCTAGTTACCCTGGCATTGTTACCTCTCTTTTCCCTCAACCATCTCAACGGGGCATGGTCTGACAACGGGCACAGGACAGTGTATGGAACTATGCTTTAAACCTGCAGGAGGCGCTGAGGGCCATCAAACAGGTAGACCCTGACAGTGTGCGTGATGAAAACAGACTGTTAACTGAGCAGTTTATTGAGGGTTTACTGTCCAGCGCCCACCGAACCCAGCTGCGCATAGTGGCTCTGCAAAACCCTGACTTAGACTTTGCTAAGTTTAAGGACAGGGCCATCTGGGTGCTACGAGAACCAGCACCAGGTGGCGCTACAGCTCACCGCCGCCCAGATATCACCTACCACCAGGAGGTGGCACCCTTTTCCCCGAAGCCTGTAGGAGCTGATGCGCAAACTCTGGACAGTGCACCATCAGGTCCAAGAGCTAACTAAAAGTGTAGCAGCACTAACCAAAACTGTACAGTCCTTGCAGGTGTATCCCAAAGGAAAGATCCAGCTGGCTTCCAGTCCGGAGGACAACCCGTGGCGCCAACAGAAGAGGATTCCACCATCCAGAGGAAGGAACAGCGACCGCTACGACCAGGACGGACAACCCATCTGCCGCCGCTGCAACCAGCCAGGACATTATGCAAGGTACTGTCATTTAAGCGAGCAAAACCTGGGGCAGAGGGCCAACCCCCAGGCATAAGACCACCAGGCCCATCAAGCTGGCGAGACAAATATGTGGGAGGACGACCGGTCCTACCTGTCGTGCTGGACGGCTTTCCAATGAGCGCGTTGCTGGACACTGGATCCCAAGTGACCAACATCCGCTACATTCTTTACTGTACTGACTCTGATATCACACGCCATCCAGATGAACATTTGGCATTTATGCCAGCAATGGTCAACCCGTACCTCAGGTGGGGTTCAAAGAAGTGACCATAAAGTTGGCAAAGTGGAACTGCCAGCACAAGGACTGATTATTGTCGACATAGATCGCCGAGAAAGTCATCCCATGATAACCATGGGCACTAATGTCATTGAAAATTGTCTTGCAGAGATAATTGTCTTGTTACAGCAGGTTGCGGAGACCGCCAGATCCAGCCAGCAGCCGGTTCTACAAAGAGAGATCAGAGCCCTGATGAAAAGACAACAGGTAGAACTGTCTGGTGGTGAAATTGGCAGTGTCAGGATGAGTGACCCATTTCCTATTGCCATGCCCCCAAGAAGTGAAATTATGATATGGTGCCGGGCAGCTATTGGTCTAAGGGGTAGAGATTACCAGGCCATGGTAGAGCCCGTCTACTCTGACAGTAGGCCCACCATTTTGACAGCCCGGGGGGTGGTTGATGTCCGCCATGGGAGGGTACCCGTCCGCATCCTAAACATTGGGGAGAGAGAAGTCCATTTGCCCCGGTATGCCACTCTAGCCAAACAGTTCACTGTCAACCAGAATTCTATAAAGACAGTGGAACCCTTGCCTCCATCCCAACAGGCAGAGGATAACGGCTCCAAGGAATAAATGGAGGACTGGTGCCAGAAGCTGCATGTGGGCACTGACTCCACCTCTCCACACTGAAAACAAGGAGTGTACCGGGTGGTACAGGAATACGAAAGGGTCTTCCGTAAACATCCACTTGACTTCGGGCAGGTAAAAGGGGTTCAACACCATATCCCCACGGGAGACCATCCACCCATTAAAGAAAGGTACCGGCCTGTACCCCCTGCACACTACCAAAATGCCTAAGGGATGTTGCGAGAAATGAAGGAGGCTGGGGTAATAAGAGACAGTTGTAGCCCCTGGGCAGCTCCATTAGTTCTTGTAAAGAAAAAGGATGGCGCTATGAGAATGTGTGTAGACTAAAGGAAAATCAACCGCATAACACACAAAGATGCATACCCGTTACCCAGAATAGAGGAATCACTAGCTTCATTAAAGTCTGCTAACTATTTCTCCACTTTGGCTCTTACTAGTGGGTATTGGCAGGTTCCTGTAGCAGAGGTGGATAAGGAAAAGACCGCATTCACCTCCCTGATGGGCCTCAGCGAGTTCAACTGCATGCCATTCTGGCTCTGCAACGCCCCAGGAACCTTCCAGCGGTTGATGGAGTGCTATCTGGGACATAAGAATTTCGAGACAGTCCTGCTGTACCTGGATGACGTCATTGTATACTCCCAGACGTATGAGAACCATCTGAAGCACCTGGCGGAAGTGTTTGACTCACTGGCTGGCTTTGGTCTAAAGGTGAAGCCCTCAAAATGTCATCTGCTGAAGCCCAAGGTACAGTACCTGAGACACGGGGTGAGCGCTGACAGTGTAGCTCCAGATCCCGATAAAATCACAGTAATCAAGGACTGGCCAAGACCCTCCACCGTAAAGGAAGTGCGGCAGTTCCTCGGGTTGGTAGGCTACTACCGAAGATTTATTCCAGGCCTCACCAAGATGGCAGCACCCATGCTGGACCTCCTGATAGGCCAGTCCAGGAAGGCCAAAAACCAGAAGCCGCCATTCAAATGGGACAAGCTGGAAGATGAGTCCTTCCACCAGCTGAAAATGGCCCTCACGGGGGACGAGATCCTGGCTTACCCTGATTATGGCCAGCCCTTCATCCTCCACACGGACGCAAGCAACGTGGGACTGGGAGCGGTGCTGTCCCAGATCCAGCAGGGCAGAGAACGGGTAATCACTTATGCCAGCAGGAAGCTCCGGCCCTCAGAAAGGAACCCTGAAAATTACAGCTCCTTCAAGCTAGACTTCCTCGCAGTGGTATGGGCAGTGACAAAGCGCTTTAAACATTACCTCGCCTCTTCCAAGTTCACAGTATTCACAGACAAAAACCCGCTGACACACCTGGACACTGCGAAACTTGGTGCCCTGGAGCAGAGATGGATGGCCCGACTCTCCAATTATGAGTTCACCATCAAGTACCGGGCTGGGCGCAAGAATGCCAATGCAGATGCACTGTCCAGGATGCCTAACTTGCCAGATGGGGGAGAAGACCCAGAAGAACTGGAAGAGATAGAAATCCCCGCTTTCCACCGTCATGGGATAACTCAGTGCTCCCACTGTGTGAAAGACAGGTACTCTTCCACCAAAGAGGCCACGTTCAATCCCTTGCCCCACCACGGCTGGGCAGAAACACAAGACAGTGACCCGGCCGTCCACCTAGTCAAAGAGTTGCTGACACGAGCCGACTCATACCCTGACCCAGATGCTCCAGAGGAGACCAAACAGCTGTGGAAAGAGAAGAGTAAGCTGTTCATCTATGAAGGGAAGCTGTGTCGAAGAACTGTCAACTCCCAGGCGCATGAGCTGGTCTGGCAGGTGGTAGTCCCGAGGCGGGACGCGTCTATGGTCTTGGAAGTGTACCACGATGGAGCAGGACACTTCGGATGGAAAAAGCTGGAAGTCCTGCTGCGTGAACGGTTCTATTGGGTCGGCATGAGAGGAGCAATCGAGAGGTGGTGTCGAGACTGCGGACCGTGCAACCTGAGAAGGAAAGACCGTGACAGCCAGAGGGCTCCCCTGCAGCCCATCATCACCAAGCAGCCGCTCGAACTGGTAGCCCTAGACCATGTGAAGCTGTCCCCAAGCAGGTCAGGCTATGTCTACGCTCTCACCATCGTAGACCACTACTCCCGGTTTCTGGTAGTAGTGCCAGTCAAGGACCAAACAACTCAGACAGCAGCCAGAGCTTTCCAACAGCACTTCTGCCGCCCGCATGGTTACCCAGAACCTATGCTAACTGACCAAGGTCCGGCCTTCGAAGCGGAGGTATTCCAAGAGTTCTGCAACCTGTACGGCTGCAAGAAGATCAGGACAACGCCTTATCACCCCCAGACCAACAGGATGTGTGAAAAGATGAACCAGGTGGTGATAGACCTACTGAAGACATTGCCCCTGGAGGAACGCAGTCTGTGGCCAGAAAAGTTGCTAGACCTAGTGGACCTCTACAATCATATCCCAGTGAATTCCACCAACTGCACACCAGCTTACCTGATGAGAGCGAGACCTGGTAAGCTGCCCATCGATCTGGATATGGGAGTTCTGACACCAGAGGACGCCTCACCAGACGCAGATTGGGACACTGAGTGGCAACAGCAATACCGCAAGGTACAGGAAAGTGTTGAAAGAAGTCTGTTCCAAGCAAGAGAAAGGCAAGAGAGGACTTACAATCAACATGCACCTGCTGCCCCCTTGTCACCTGGAGAGCAAGTCCTAAAGAGGAAGAGGCGACTCCACAAGTTGGATGACCAGTGGGAAAAAGAGCCGTACACCATTCTACCATCAAGTCATGATAATACCAAGGTGTGCCTCATAAGTAAGGATGGAGGTGAGACAACAGCAACAGTTTCCAGTTTCCAGAGACCACCTGAAGAAATGTCCCGAGCAGCTACAGCATGCTGAAGAAGGCCAAGATATCCCTCAACCCGCAGAGGAAGTGTAAGAAATGGTCAGCACGGTACTCGGAGAATTTCCCCGGTCATGGACACAAGTGAATAATGCCATTGTTGTGCCTGTCCTTACATTTCTCCAACCAGCACCTCAAGCACCTACAGAAGTCTCAGTAGAGTTGGAAGAACCAATGGCCCCGGAGACAGAAGATTCCTCATCAGCAGACCAGGAGAATCTACCCTCTGCTAGTAGCGAGCCTGTCGTACCCACGGTAAGCCAAAGGATCCGTAGGAAGCTGCCCAACCTACCAGTGACACCTCAAAATACCAGTAGTGCAGGTCACACAGTGCCCACCACACCAGGGGTAGGGAAAAGGGACCAGAGTGGAACACAGACAGACAGTGTGTTACGCAGGTCCACCAGAGTCACCAGAGGTCAAATTCCTGCTCGTTGGAAAATTTAAATGTAACTATAACTGTAATGTTGAATTGTTTTGTGTGTGTATTGAATATGTTTTTCCAGTTACCCTACAGGGTCCAAAAAGACTTTCAGGTTATGGACAATGAATAACCAAAAACTCTGCCTGTAAATAGTGCACCTGTAAAGTGCCCCTTTGGTGCCAGACCACAGAACAAAAACCCGTGGAGGTGGCTGAAGATGTGGTCCAACTCCGGATCATCAATGCCCTGTAGCCACCCTAGGGCCTACGTTGAGGGTTTGGGACAGGTCCCTCTGATTGCACCTTGTTTCAGTGAAATGGACACCTGGTTGCGGATGATACCGTGACCTTTAAAGACTCTAATGGTTGTAAATATGTTAATGTATTGTTACCTGTTGTATTTTTGCAAAATATGTTCAGTCCCGGAGTACTGAAATTTACTAGGGTGGAATGTGGCACCCCAGAGGGTCTGGTTGCCACAGTGGTAGTAATACCATGTCTGGGAGCAAAACAGGAGTTTCCTGGTCAGGGAACACACTACATGCAACACCTCCTGCTCCAGACCAGAAAAGGGGAGGATCCTGCCCTATATAACTGGATCTGGAGGCGGGGTTAGTCAGTCTAGTGAGAGTCTAGTTCAGTGTCAGGAGTCAGTTAGGACTAAGGAGCAAGGAGCTGAGGACTGGAGCTGTGCAGAGCTCGTCCTGGCCAGTGGATACAGAAGACCTGACACCGGAGTCCGAGGCTGTGAGGATTGTATATCCAGCAGCAGAAACCGCAAGGCAGGAGATTGCAGGTCTCCTGGCTGACAGAAGCCCGGAGGCTCAGCCACACGAAAGGACCAGTACCACCACAGAGGAGCGAGGAATACACGGGATCCGAGTCGCCAGCCATACGGGTGAACAGCACGTTACACTCAGGGACGTGGGCTACAACACGACTATAAGCGGGATAGCCAAAAGAGTACAGTCGGAACGGCAGGCCTACAACTCCACTTGGCCAGGGGATTCTAGGATTGCTCCCAGACTGACCAGGCCCTCATCCCTGGCAAGTACTCCCGTTGGGGCCTATATAATTACCACCAGTAAAGACCCTAGGACTGCACTGCAAAGACTCCGTGTTATTATTACTGATCCAGGCACTATCACCACCATCATCCATACACGCTGCCCTGAAGCTACACTCTTCCTGTGAGGAGTTACACTACCTTGCTGCGCATACCACCAGCTTCAGCGGACTGCCCTGCAGCGGCGGTTACCAATAACCGCAATCCACAGGTGACATAGTCAGACTATCAATAACTGAGACACATAGATTACCCTGGTTTGACCGCCCTGGGTCACGGACCGGGTCGCTGCCACAGTGACTACAACCCCCAGCATCTACAGGCCCGGCTCCGGGTCTCCCCACGGCCCAGGGGGCGCGTCATTTATGTCACTTAATTGTGTGCCAGGCAGTGGAGCAGCTGAGGCCAAGCAGACATGCTGCACAGACCGGAGCAGTGGGGGAATGGGGAGAGGTGAGTATTGTATTTATTTTTTTACATCATTGAGAACATGGTGGTCACAAGGCTGGAGGGCTATGGGGGGTGCATTATAGTATATGTACTCTATGGGGCAGCATTATACTCTATGGGGGCCGCATTGTACTGTATTGAGGACTATGGGGAGTGCATTGTACTATATGAGGGCTGCATTATACAGTATTGAGAACTATGGAGAGTACATTATACTGTATGGAGGATTATGGGGCACATTATACTATATGGAGGACTATGGGGCATATTGTACTTAAGGAGCACAATGCTGCCTATTCATCGAGTGATTGGATTGTTTATGCCAAAACAAAGCTCATTGTTCTCAGCAGCACATCGTTTGGTGTAATCTGCAGATATACTGCTAATAAAATGATACTGTAAGGGGACAGATTGATCTACTAGTGACTGTTCTGTCCCCATCATTCTTCCTCAGCCGGTGTAAAGAACCCGGGAAACAAGCGTCGAATGACTTCAATATTGTCGATCGCGCTCGTTTAATGGCCTGAACTCAGCGCATGTAAATACAACCAAAATATTTCTGTGTGATGGTGCAATATGTGAGCATTTGGGGCCCCACTATCTCTAAAACAGGCCCTGAGTACAACCAAAGCTAGTCCATACATAGCCCATTCAAAAAGTGTGAAAATATATGTATATGTGGCACCCCAGGGGGTCTGGTTGCCACAGTGGTAGAAATACCATATCTGAGAGCGAGCATGGGTTTTCCTGGTCAGGAGCACATTTGCATGCAACGCTTCCTGCCCCAGTCCAGGGAGGGGAGGAACCTGCCATTTATAAACTGGATCTGGGGCGGGGTTAGTTAGTTAGTTCCAGAGAGAGGGACAGAGCAGCAAGGAGCCCTGTAGGAGACAGGAGCTGAGAGCCAGGGACTGGAGCAGCAGAGCTCGTCCTGGCAGATGACGCAGAAAACCGGACACCGGAGTCCGAGGCTGTGAGGATATTCACATCCAGCAGCAGAAACCACCTGGCAGGGGATTTCAGGTCCTCTGGCCGTAGAAAGCCTGGAGGCTCAGTCACACGCAAGGGACCGGCACCGCCATAGAGGAGCGGAAGGAACCAAAGGCCCCAAGTCACCAGCCATACGGGTGAGCACCACACGGTACACTCAGGGACGTGGGCTACTACACGACTAGAGGAAGGTAGCCAGGAAGAGTGCAGTCAGACGGGAAGGCCTACACCTCCACCTGGCCAGGGGGATTCTTGTTCGCTCACAGACTGACCAGGCCTCTAATGCTAGCCAGTACTCCCAGCAGGGTCTCCTTCATCACCAACAGTAAAGACCCTGAACTACACTGCACGGACTTTGAGTCATTTCTGCTGCGCCTATGCACCACAACCCTCACCATCTACACACGCTGCCCTGAGGCTATACTCCTCCCGTGGGGAGTTATACTACCCCCTGCAGCGCACACAACATCAGCCTCAGCGGTCTGCCCCGCAGCGGCGGTTCTCAGAGACCGCAATCCACGGGTGGCATAGTCGGACATTTCAACATTAAAAACCAAGTAAACAGATCCGCCACTGGTTTGACCACCCTGATCCACGGGACCGGGTCGCCGCCACGGAGACTACAACCCCTGACATCACACAGAGACCCGGCTCCGGGTATTCTCACACACACGGCCCAGGGGGCGCATCAACTTTGGCGTAGTCGGCAGGATCTCGTGCCCGCAACCACCGGGTACTGCGTGCCTGAAGAAAGACTGTGATACTTACCGTGGTGAAGTTTCCCGCCATCCGCAAACGTTTTCCCACCATCCGCAGCCATTTTCCCGCTATTGGGCGCCATTTTTGGGACGCCGCGCGGGAAGAAGAGGGGCGTGGACGCCAAAAGCGCGCAAGAGCTGAAGCCCCACCTTACGTACTGACACTGCGCAAGGACCTGGAAGGAGCCTAGCGGACGCCGACGTCACCAGCGCGCGACGCAAGGTCCTCGACCCCGACGATCGCCTGCGGAGCCGCGGCCTACGAGAAGAAGCAATGGAAGGTAGGCCACGGTTAACTAGGGGGGAGGAAGACACCAGGAATGGAGGGAGCTCCTACCGCCAGCGCGGCAGTGCCGCAGTGATGCCGTTCACGATGCCGTATATCCCTGGAGCGGCATGGTTACCCCAGTACTCAGGGGAGTCGCATACCCTGAGCAACTTTAAAGAAAGACTGTATAGCCCATTCAAAGTATACCCCCTGTCCGAGGAACATAAAGTGAGCATCCTGATAGGTCAGTTAATTGGAGCAGCCCAAAGAGAAGTGAAGTCCTGGTCAGCCAGGGAAAAGGGGACTGTAAAGGAAATACTGGCACTTTTGATACCGCACCTCAGCAGAGATCAAGCTAAAATTTTATGGATGCAAGCAGCGGGCACAAGACAGTATACGGTACTATGCTTTGAATTTGCAGGAGGCCCTGAGAGCCATTAAGTAGGCAGACCCTGACAGCGTGCGGAATGAGGATAAGCTGTTGACTGAACAGTTCATTGAGGGTCTACTGTCCAGCGCCCACCGAACCCAGTTGCGTGTAATGTCCTTGCAGAACCTTGATTTGGACTTTGCGCAGTTTAAAGACAAGGCCATCCGGGTGCTCCGAGAACCGGCACCAGGTGGCGCTGTAACCCACAGGCGCCCTGCTATCACCAGGAGGCGGCACCCTTGCCTGCAGAGCCTGTGGGAGCTGATACACAGGCTTTGGACAAAGCCCCGGCTGTAGACCTGCACCATCAGGTCCAAGATCTGACCAAAAGCGTTGCCGCGCTAACAAGAACTGTGCAGTCTTTACAGGTGTCTTCCCCAGGAAAGATCCAGCTGGCTTCCAGTCCGGAGGACGTCCCTTGGAGCCAACGGAGGAGGATCCCATCGTTCAGAGGAAGGCCCAGCGACCGCTATGACCAGGACGGACAACCCATCTGCCGCCACTGCAACCAACCAGGACATATGGCAAGGTACTGTCATTTAAATGGGCCCGACCTGGGGCAGAGGACCGACCCCCAGGCATAAGATCATAAGGCCCATCGAGCTGGCATGATAAGTACGTAGGGGGACGACCGGTCTTGCCTGTGGTGCTGGATGGCATTCCTATGAGTGCACTACTGAACACCAGGTCACAGGTAACCACCATCCCCTATGTGCTCTTTAAGCGGTACTGGAATGACTCAGATATTACCCGCTACCCAGATGACGATTTGAGCATCATCGCAAGCCATGGTCAGCCCGTGCCGCAGGTGGGATTCAAGGAGGTGACCATAAAGATTGGTAAAGTTGAACTGCCAGCGCAAGGACTGATTATTGTGGACATTGACCGTCGTGAAAGCCACCCTAAGATAACCTTGGGTACTAATGTTATTGAAAATTGTCTTGCAGAGATAATTGTCATATTACAGCAGGTTGCGGTGAACGCCAGCTCCAGCCAGTAGCATGTCCCACAAAAAGTGATCAGAGCCCTGATGAAAAGGCAGCAGGTAGAACTGTCTGGTGGTGAGATTGGTAGTGTAAGGATGAGTGACCCGTTCCCTATCGCCATGCCCCCAAAGAGTGAGATGATGATCTGGTGCCGGACTGCAATCGGGTTAAGAGGAAGGGACTACCAAGCCATGGTAGAACCCGTCTACTCAGACAGTAGGCCCACCATTTTGACGGCACGGGGGGTGGTCAATGTATGCCATGGGAGGGTACCCGTCCGCATCCTAAACATTGGGGAAAGAGAAGTATACTTGCCCCAGTATGCCACTCTAGCCAAATTGTTCACCGTTAACCAAAACTCAATAAAGGCCATGGAACCCTTGCCTCCATCTCAACTAGAGGAGGGTAACGGCTCCAAGAAACGAATGGAGGACTGGTGTCAGAAGCTGCATGTGGGCACCGACTCCACTCCCTCACACCAAAAACAGGGAGTCTACCGGGTGGTGCAGGAGTACGAAAGAGTCTTTAGCAAACACCCGCTAGACTTTGGGCAAGTAAAGGGGGTAGAACACCACATCCCCACAGGAGACCATCCACCCATAAAGGAAAGATACCGACCTGTACCCCCTGCACACTATCAGAATACCAAGGGGATGTTGCGAGACATGAAGGAGGCTGGGGTAATCAGGGACAGCTGTAGCCCCTGGGCAGCTCCACTAGTTCTTGTGAAAAAGAAAGATGGCACCATGAGAATGTGTGTAGATTACAGAAAGGTCAACCGTATCACACACAAAGATGCGTACCCGTTACCTAGGATAGAGGAATCTTTAGCTGCATTAAAGTCTGCTAACTTCTTCTCCACTTTGGATCTTACTAGCGGGTACTGGCAGGTTCCTGTAGCAGAGGCAGACAAGGAGAAGACCGCGTTCACCACCCCGATGGTTCTCAGCGAATTCAACTGTATGCCATTCGGGCTCTGCAATGCACCAGGAACCTTCCAGCGGTTGATGGAGCGCTGCCTGGGGCACAGGAATTTCGAGACGGTCCTGCTATACCTGGACGATGTCATCGTGTATTCCAAAACATATGAGGACCATCTGAAACACCTGGCAGAGGTGTTTGACGCCCTGGCAGGCTACGGCCTAAAGGTGAAACCCTCCAAGTGTCATCTACTGAAACCAAAAGTACAGTACCTGGGACACATGGTGAGTGCTGACGGAGTAGCTCCAGACCCTGATAAAATTACAGTGATTAAGGACTGGCCAAGACCCTCCAGCATAAAGGAAGTGCGGCAGTTCCTCGGGTTGGTAGGCTACTACCGAAGATTCATCCCCGGGTTCACCAAAATGGCAGCCCCTATGCAAAACCTCCTGTTGGGTCAGTCAAAGACCAAGAATCAGAAGCCACCCTTCAAATGGGACAAGCTGGAGGATGAGTCTTTCCGCCAGCTGAAGATGGCCCTCACGGGGGATGAGGTCCTGGCTTACCCTGATTACGGCCAGCCTTTCATCCACCACACGGACGCGAGCAACATCGGGCTAGCGGCGGTGCTGTCCCAGATCCAACAGGGCAGAGAACGGGTAATTGCTTATGCCGGCAGGAAGCTCCGGGCTACAGAGAGAAACCCCGAAAATTATAGCTCCTTCAAGCTAGAGTTCCTGGCAGTGGTGTGGGCAGTTACAGAACGCTTTAAGCATTACCTTGCCTCTTCCAAGTTCACCGTGTACACGGACAACAACCCGTTGACACACCTGGACACTGCGAAACTTGGTGCCCTGGAGCAGAGATGGATGGCCCGCCTATCCAACTATGAATTTACAATCAAATACCAGGCGGGACGCACAAATGCCAACGCAGACGCCCTGTCCAGGATGCCGAACTAGCCGGACGGAGGGGAAGATCCAGAAGAACTGGAAGAGATTGAACTCCCTGCGTTCCACCGTCATGAGATTACCCAGTGTTCCCACTGTGTAAGGGACAAACACTCTGCCACGTTCAATCCCTTACCCCACTACAGCTGGGCGGAGACGCAATACAGTGACCCAGCCGTCCGCCTGTTAAAAGAGATGCTGACACAGGCTGATGCCCGCCTTGACCCAGACGCTCCGGAAGAGACCAAACAGCTGTGGAAGGAGAAGAGTAAACTGCTTCTCTACAAGGGGAAGCTGTGCCGGAGAATTGTTAACTCCCGGACACATGAGCTGACCTGGCAGGTAGTGGTCCCGAGACGAGACGCGGCTATGGTCCTGGAGGCATACCACGACGGAGCAGGACACCTTGGATGGAAGAAGTTGGAGTTCCTGTTGCGCGAACGGTTCTTCTGGGTAGGCATGAGAGGGGCCATTGAGAGATGGTGCAGAGACTGCGGCCCGTGCAACCTGAGAAGAAAGGACCGTGCCAGCCAGAAGACTCCCCTGCAGCCCATCATCACCAATGAGCCACTAGAACTGGTAGCCCTGGACCATGTGAAGCTGGCTCCAAGTAGGTCCGGGTACGTCTACGCTCTCACCATCGTAGACCACTACTCCCAGTTCCTGGTGGTTGTCCCTGTCAAGGACTTAACAGCTCAGACAGCAGCTAGAGCCTTCCAGCAGCACTTCTGCCATCCACACGGGTATCCAGAGCAAGTATTGATAGACCAAGGTCCAGCCTTCGAAGCGGAGGTCTTCCAGGAGTTCTGCAACCTCTATGGCTGCAAGAAGATAAGGACAACGCCCTATCACCCCCAAACCAACGAATTGTGTGAGAAGATGAACCAGGTGGTGATAGACTTGCTGAAAACGTTGCCCCTGGAAGAACGCAGTCTGTGTCCTGAAAAACTGCCTGATCTGGTGGACTTGTATAACCACATCCCAGTAAATTCCACCAACTGCACCCCGGCTTACCTAATGAGAGCAAGACCTGGTAAGCTGCTTATTGACCTGGATATGGGAGTCCTGACACCCGAGGATACCTCGCCAGAGGCAGACTGGGATACAGAACGGCAGCAGCAGTACCGGAAAGTGCAGGAGAGTGTTGAGAGAAGTTTGTCTCAAGCAAGAGAAAGGCAAGAGAGGACTTACAACCAGCATGCTCCCGCTGTTCCCCTGGCACCTGGAGAGCAGGTCTTGAAGAGGAAGAGGCGGCTCCATAAGTTGGATGACCAGTGGGAGAAAGACCCGTACACAGTACTGCCCTCAAGTCATGAAAACCCGAAAGTATGCGTTATCAGTAAGGATGGAGGCGAGACCACAGCCACTGTCTCTAGAGACCACCTGAAGAAGTGTCCCGAGCAGCTGCAAAGCACTGATGAAGACCAAGATAGCCCTCAACCCGCAGAGGAAAGGGAAGAAATGGTCAGTACAGTACTCGGAGAATTTCCCCGGTCCTGGACACAAATTAACAACGCTATAGTGGTACCCGTCCTTACCTTTCTCCAGCCAGCCCCTCAAGGGCCTACAGAAGAGCAAGTAGTATTGGAAGAGCAACCGGCCCTGGAGGCAGAGGATTCCATACCAGCAGCCCAGGAGAATCAACCCTCTGCTAGTAGTGAGCCTGCCGTGCCCGTGGTAAGCCAAAGAGTACGCAGAAAGCTGCCCAACCGACCCGTAACATCTCCAAACACCTGTAGTGCAGACACTAGCGAGCCCACTACACAAGGGGTGGAAACAGGGGACCCAGAAAGAACACCATCAGATAGTGTGTTACGTAGGTCAACAAGGAGCACTAGAGGTCAGAAGCCTGCTCGCTGGAGAATCTAGGAGAAATGATATATACCCGTATATTGCAAATGTTGTAATGTTTTATGTTTGTTACCTCAATACTGATTATGTTTCTCAAGTTACCCGACAGGGTCTATGGACGGACAGGTTATGGACAATGAATAACCGGAACTGTACCTTGTAAATAGTTGCACCTGTTAAGTGCCCCTTTTGGGCCAGACCACAGAACAAAAACCCGTGGAGGTGGCTGAAGACGTGGTCCAACGCCGGATCATCGATGCCCTGTAGCCACCCCAGGGCCTACGTGGAGGGTTTGGGACGGGTCCCTCAAAATGCATCTTGGGTGACACGCACACCTGGTTACGGAAGCGCCGTGACTGTTATGTTCTGCTACCAGAGCTAAGGAAAGAGAGGAGATCTGTCCCTACGATAGAACTCAGCTGAATCCCTACGATGTAACAGGGAACCTGATCCTGCGATCAGACCTGCTAAAGTCCTAAGCTAGTCTGTACGGAGACCTATAGATGTGGGGAAGGAATCCCTACAAGTACTAAGGACTGGGAGGAAAATGGACACCTCCTAACAGAAATAGTAGCAGACAGACGAACAAACAAAATATATAGAACATAGAGGTCCGTAGACCAAGCAAACTGACAGAGTTAGATACAGAGCACAGGCTAGCTAGAAAGTAGTAATACAATGAAGTCCAGCAAAGCCAGAAGGGCGGAGCAGGATTAAATAGGCCAACAAGGTCATGTGACCAGTAAAGGAAAAAAAACCTAAGAGCAAGGTTCTAACAGTACCCCCCCTTCTAAGAGGATCCTCCGGATCCCCTAGGACCAGGCTTATCGGGAAATCTCCTGTGAAACGCTCTGATAAGTCTGGACGCGGAAACATCATCCGACCTCACCCAAGAGTTATCCTCGGGACCGAAACCTTTCCAGGCCACAAGATACTGCAAACTACCTCTATACCGTCTAGAGTTAAGGATGCGAGAAATTTCATATTCCCCGTCCTCCACCACCGGAGGAACAGAGGCAGAGGCGTCACAATCCGATACAACAGCTTTTTTCAACAGAGAGACATGAAATACCGGATTAATTCTCCAGGAGGTAGGAACCTCCAACCTAACAGCAGATTGGTTGACAACCTGAAGCACCTTAAAGGGCCCTACAAACTTGGGACCCAATTTCTTTGAAGGAATCCTCAACCGCAGATTCCTAGAGGACAACCAAACCATGTCACCAACAGCGAACAAAACCTCCTGTCGTTTCCTATCAAAGTAGTCTTTAGATTTTCTGTTGGCCTCCTGAAGATTACCACGCACATCCGTCCAAACTCTCTCCAAATCACCGGAAAAATTCTCCTCCTCAGGCACGGCAGATCCCAACTTGGAGAACGACCCAAACGACGGATGTCTCCCAGAACAACAAAAAAAAGGCGAACAACCCGCAGAAGAAGATGTATGATTGTTCAGAGCAAATTCAGCAAGTGGCAGAAACTCAGACCACCCCTCTTGATTGTCTGCCACAAAACAACGCAAGAACTGCTCAACATCCTGGTTTTTCCTTTCTGTCTGGCCATTAGATTCAGGATGATATCCGGACGAGAACGACAAATGAACTCCCAACCTATCACAAAAGGCACGCCAAAAACGAGCCACGAACTGAGGACCCCTATCAGAAACAATGTCAGTAGGAACGCCATGAAGTCTGACAATTTCCTTGACAAAGGCCTTAGCGAGAGTTTTAGCGCAGGGCAGTTTGACGAAAGGAACCAAGTGACACATCTTGCTAAAACGGTCCACGACCACCCAGATGACAGTAAAACCCTCAGAGGGGGGAAGGTCAGTTATAAAGTCCATAGCCAAATGTGTCCAAGGAGCACTGGGAACCTCCAAAGGACAAAGCAACCCCGCAGCAGGAGTATGTGAGGACTTAGATCTAGCACATATAGTACACTGACGCACCCACTTAATGACTTCCTTCTGCCATCCAGGCCACCAAAAACTGCGACCCACCAGTCTCTTGGTCTCAGAGATTCCGGGATGACCTGCCAACCGAGATTCGTGACACTCAACAAACAAATCTCTCCTAAAGGTCCCAGGCACAAACAACCTCCCATGAGGAGTGTTAGAAGGGGCATTCTCCTGTGCTTTAAGAATCTCATTTTCCAAAACGGAGTCCAAAGCAGCTATCACAACACCTTCTTGTAAAATGTTCTCCTCTTTCTCAGCACCGACTATGGGAGAAAAACTGCGAGACAAGGCATCCGCCTTAACATTCTTAGTACCAGGGATGTAAGTAACGGAGAAATTAAACCGCGAGAAAAACAGTGCCCACCTAGCCTGACGGGCATTCAGGCGCTTGGCAGCATCAAGATATATCAGATTTTTATGATCCGTAAGAACCTGAACGGGAAATTCCGCACCTTCCAAGAAGTGGTGCCAGTGTTCAAATGCGAGTTTAATAGCCAATAATTCCCGATTACCAATATCGTAATTCAGTTCAGTCTCCGAAAAATTTTTTGAAAAAAAGACACAGGGATGTAATCCATCCCCGTTATCCTGAGACAATACTGCGCCAACCCCCACAGAGGAAGCATCAACCTCAACCAAAAACGGCCTAGTAACATCAGGCTGCATAAGGATGGGAGCAGAGGTGAACCTCTCCTTGAGATACACAAAAGCTTCAATGGCCTCAGAAGACCACTGAACCGCATCAGCACCTTTCCTGGTGAGATCAGTCAGAGTTTTGACAATACTAGAAAAATTTTTATGAATTTTCTGTAGTAATTGGCGAAACCCAAAAACCTCTGTATCGATTTCAAACCAATAGGCCTAGGCCATTCCTGCACAGCCTGAACCTTAACCGGATCCATCTCAAAACCTTTGCTGGAGATAATGTAGCCCAAAAAACTAATTCTCTGTACAGCGAACTCACATTTCTCCAGCTTAGCAAAAAGCGAATTGTCCATTAATAACTGTAATACCTCACGCACGCTCCGCCAATGAGACTCCAGATCCGGCGAATAAATCAAAATGTCATCCAAATACATAACCACATTTTTACCGATCAAAGGTCTAAGGATGTCATTAATCAGATTCTGAAAAAATGCAGGAGCATTAGTAAGACCAAAAGGCATAACCAGATTCTCAAAATGACCCACAGGAGTGTTAAAAGCAGTCTTCCATTCGTCACCCTCCTTCATGCGCAACAGATTGTATGCCCCCTTAAGGTCAATTTTAGAGAACCACTTGGCCCCCATTAACTGGTTAAACAGATCAGGAATCAATGGCAGTGGGTAAGGATTGCGTACAGTAATTTTGTTAATCTCACGAAAATCCAGACAAGGACGTAAACCGCCGTCCTTTTTTTTTACAAAAAAAAATCCAACCTCCACAGGAGACTTAGAGGGCCTAATGTGACCGGCGGCCAAACTTGTCTGTATGTATTCCTCCAAAGCCTTCCTCTCAGGAATAGTAAGGTTAAATAAACGACTTTTAGGAAGAGTCGCTCCAGGGACAAATTCAATAGAACAATCATAGTCTCTATGGGGAGGCAAAACCTGCGATTCCTTCTCAGAAAAAACTCTCCAAAAATCCTTAATAGGAACAGGCAATTCTCCCCTATCCAAAGCTGCAATACGCCCGTTACAACACTTGTCATAACATTTATGGCTCCAGGATTTAATTTCACTGGTAGACCAATCCAGTACAGGATTGTGAAATTTTAACCAGGGCAATCCCAATATTACTGGAGAAGGCAAGTTATTCAACACTACCAAATCCAATTTCTCATGGTGAACACCATTAATAGTGAGAGGAAATTCACAGACCTTGAGAGTAATATTCTTCAAAGGGGAACCATCCACAGAAACCACAGCAATGGGGGATGATAAAGGTTCGGGTTTTAAATTGAGTCTTTCCAAGAATCCCCCATCAATTACATTCAGAGTAGACCCACAATCGACAAACACCCGAAATTCCACTAATTTTTCCTGAGCAATCGTGGAAGCAGCTAAAAATACACCCTTGGAATTTAAACAGGCAATACGGGCATGACTGACCATTTTTTTTTTCTTTCTTCAGGTGTAGGATAAGCAATTAGCAGGTCTTTAACCCTTTCATTGAGCCCAGCAAGAAATAGACTTTTCAGAGCAGAATCGTTCCACCCTGTTTGAGTAGACCATCGACGGAAATGAGTACAATATTTTTCCACATTACCTGATCCCTGTCTCAAACGTCTTAACTCAGTCTCAGCTGATGCGACACGGTCAGGATCATCATATAATAGCCCCAAAGCAGAAAAAAAACTATCCACTGATCTGAAGCATGTATCACTAGGTTGCAAAGAAAAGGCCCACTCCTGAGGCTCTTTGCGCAAAAGTGACATTATGAACCCTATGCGCTGGGATTCATCCCCAGAGGACTTGGGTCTCAAACGAAAATACAATAAGCAAGCATTTTTAAATGAAAAAAATTCTCGGTGTTCACCAAAAAATAAATCCGGCAAACATACCTTAGGCTCCAAGAAATGTGCTCCAGGACAGTTACTCACGTGCTGACGGAGCTCGGCCACCTCCAGAGAGAGTCCCTGCAGGCGATGAGCCAAATCCTGAACCGACACCATGATGGAACAGAAAAATCTTTCCTTAGAGAATTTGCAGGCTGGACTTACTGTTATGTTCTGCTACCAGAGCTAAGGAAAGAGAGGAGATCTGTCCCTATGATAGAACTCAGCTGAATCCCTACGATGTAACAGGGAACCTGATCCTGCGATCAGACCTGCTAAAGTCCTAAGCTAGTCTGTACGGAGACCTATAGATGTGGGGAAGGAATCCCTACAAGTACTAAGGACTGGGAGGAAAATGGACACCTCCTAACAGAAATAGTAGCAGACAGACGAACAAACAAAATATATAGAACATAGAGGTCCGTAGACCAAGCAAACTAACAGAGTTAGATACAGAGCACAGGCTAGCTAGAAAGTAGTAATACAATGAAGTCCAGCAAAGCCAGAAGGGCGGAGCAGGATTAAATAGGCCAACAAGGTCATGTGACCAGTAAAGGAAAAAAAACCTAAGAGCAAGGTTCTAACAGTGACCTATCAAGACTGAACTCCTTGTACATATATTGTTGTGTTATTGTTTATACCCTGTTATGTGTGTTTTCAAAAAAAAAAGTGTTTAGTCCCGGAGTACTAAAGTTTACTAGGGGGGAATGTGGCACCCCAGGGGGTCTGGTTGCCACAGTGGTAGAAATACCATGTCTGAGAGCGAGCATGGGTTTTCCTGGTCAGGAGCACATTTGCATGCAACGCCTCCGGCCCCAGTCCAGGGAGGGGAGGAACCTACCCTTTATAAACTGAATCTGGGGCGAGGTTAGCTAGTTAGTTCCAGAGAGAGGGATAGAGCAGCAAGCAGCCCTGTAGGAGACAGGAGCTGAGAGCCAGGGACTGGAGCAGCAGAGCTTGTCCTGGCTGAAGACGCAGAGAACCGGACACCGGAGTCTGAGGCTGTGAGGATATTCACATCCAGCAGCAGAAACCACCTGGCAGGGGATTTCAGGTCCTCTGGCCGTAGAAAGCCCGGAGGCTCAGTCACATGCAAGGGACCGGCACCGCCATCGAGGAGCGGAAGGAACCAAAGGCCCCAAGTCACCAGCCATACGGGTGAGCACCACACGGTACACTCACGGACGTGGGCTACTACACGACTACAGCAAGGTAGCCAGGAAGAGTGCAGTTAGACGGGAAGGCCTATACCTCCACCTGGCCAGGGGGATTCTTGTTCGCTCACAGACTGACCAGGCCTCTAATGTTAGCCAGTACTCCCAGCAGGGTCTCCTTCATCACCAACAGTAAAGACCCTGAACTGCACTGCATGGACTTTGAGTCATTTCTGCTGCACCTATGCACCACAACCCTCACCATCTACACATGCTGCCCTGAGGCTATACTCCTCCCGTGGGGAGTTATACTACCCCCTGCTGCGCACACAACATAAGCCTCAGCGGTGTGCCCTGCAGCGGCGGTTCTCAGTGATCGCAATCCACGGGTGGCGTAGTCGGACATTTCAACATTAAAAACCTAGTAAACAGATCCGCCACTGGTTTGACCACCCTGAGCCACGGGACCGGGTCGCCGCCACGGAGACTACAACCCCTGACATCACACAGAGACCCGGCTCCGGGTATTCCCACACACACGGCCCAGGGGGCGCGTCATATATAAAGGCATATACGACTAGTAATGCTAACTGTAGAATACCATGCTACAAACATAACAAATGCTAATAAATGTACAGAAAAAGTAATGGATGATACATCAAGCTCATGTGTAGAAATGAAGCCTACCTAGTGATGTCCGGAGCCTCTCCGTAGACTTCAATAGGCAGCTTCTATTGTATTCCTCACTGAGTTATCAGTCTGTCTTGTCTTTAGCTTGATGGATTTTACCTATTCTTCAGAGGACGCTACATTCACAAATCCTTGTCTATTTCTATATCCTTGTAAAACAGAACCTTTTTCTCCCATGTGTCTCCGCATTGTCTCCATTTTATATCCATGTTGTATAGATATATTTTTTCCTCATACATTTGCAAAACCTGAAGCAGGTAGACAGTCTGAACTTTTATTTATCCATTGACTATTAATGGATCTATTAAAAATGGATGAAACACTGATGGAGCACTAAAGGAAAAGAAAAGTCTTCAGTGCTTCATTCGTTGTACATGGATTTCCATCGACTTTAATGGCTGAGTCTGATCTGCAAAATGAATGAGATTAGAACCTGCTCTGAGTCTCACGGATTAGACACGGAACTGTTATTAAAAAACAGACGGCACATGGACTAGTGCAATAAATGTCATGCCACGTTCACACATTCAGTATTTGGTCAGTATTTTACATCAGTATGTGTAAGGCAAAACCAGGAGTGGGTGATAAATGCAGAAATGGTGACGTGTTTCTATTATACTTTTCCTCTGATTGTTCCTCACCTGGTTTGGACTTAGAAATACTGAGGTAAAATACTGACCAAATACTGAACGTGTGAATATGGCCTGAAAGTGGTGGTCTGATATTTCATTAAATTAACCTGGTGTCTACAGCTCCGACTAGTGATGTAGAGGTGAATGAATCTCACTTTGCATTCCTATGAGAGTCACATCAAGGCTCATTATATAGAGAAATTGTCTTCCACACCGCGTATAAGATCCTGTAGGATTCTGAGAGTCAGAAGTAACGTGGGACGACTGAAAGACCAGAATGGAGTGGACAGCTCCCCAACAAAGCGATTGATAAAACTGATTTCCCCTATGAGCAAAGGAGCATTGCTTTAATCACAGCTATGGTTGAAAAAACCCAGTAAACAGTCTTCATTTTTCTCTTCTTCGCAAAAAAGCCTTTAAATTTGACAAGTCAATGATTTCCATTGTACTGACTGCAATAGTGTATGGCACTATTCCTGCAAGAGGATCCAAACTGAACCACCAGTGCAGGCCCGGGACAAGGGGTAGGCACCCGCCTAGGACGCTACCTCTCTGAGGGGGGAGCAGTTTAAGAAAAAAAATTGACATTATTGAACGCCTGCAGTCAACTGGCACCTTCCTCCTGCCGCAAACATTTAGCATGCTGACAGCCGGTACACAGGAACAAAGGTGAGAGGAGTCAGTGGGTCACTAACACCGCTCAACGCCTGTGACGCGCCCCTGGGCCTGCTGTGTCGCGCAGCGTCTCGCGCACGGGGGCTTACCCGGAACCGGATCAGATGAGGGTTGTAGTCTCCGAGTGGCGGGGACCCGGTCCGTGCCCAGGGAGTCAACTCAGTGTGTGGCAGTCTTGATAGATGTTATTTGAGTGTCGACTACGCCACCCGTTGATTTGCAGCTATGGAGCTGCCGCTGCAGGGCAGACCGCTGAGGCCGGTGGAAGGATGGTGCAGCGTGATAGTATAACCCCCAACGGGAGGGGTATGGCCTCAGGGCAGCCGACGTGGAAGATGAGGGTAGCAGGAATCACTCAGAGACGGTGCGGTGTAATTCAGGGTCTTTACTGGTAACAACGATAGACCCTCCCGGAGTACTTGCTAGCGAACGGGGCCTGGTCAGTCCTTGAGCAGATGGGATCTCCCCTGGCCAGGCGGAGTTGTAGGCCTCCCAAACTGACTGTACTCTTCTGGCTACCTTGCTGGAAGCGGATATAAGTAGCCCACGTCCCTGAGTGTACCGTGTGGTGCTCACCCGTATGGCCGGTGACTCGGGGCCTTCTAATGGCTTCCGCTCCACGATGGCGGTGCTGGTCCCACGCGTGTGACCGTGCCTTCAGGTTTCTGGGCCTGAGGACCTGAAATCCCCTGCCGGTCGGCTTCTGCTGCTGGGTAAGAGTTAGTCCCCACAGCCTCGGACGCCGGGTCCGGTAAGAAAGCTTCTCAGTCAGGGCGAGCTCTGCAGCTGCCAGCCCCTGACTTGTAGTAGTATTGCTCCCACTGAGCTTCTGCTGTTTCTTCCTGTGACTGTTTCTTGTCTCTACTCTCCTTGACTGACTAACCCTGCCTCAGCCCCGGGTTTATACAGGGGAAGTTCTTCCCCTCCCAAGACTGGGCAGGAGGTGTGGCATGCACAGGATCCCTGACCAAAGGACCTCCCACCTGCTCTCAGACATAACATTACATTACTGTGGAAACCAGACCCCTGGGGTGCCACATTCCCCCCTAGTGAAATTTAGTACTCCGGGACTAAACATATTTTAGAAAAACATAACAAGATACAACAATAACAATACAATAAAGAAACACATAAAGGTGGTCACGGCATGTCCGTAACCGGGTGCAGTCTTTGAAGAAACAAAGGTGTCCATTTCACCAAAACAGGGAGACGTAACCAGGTAGGGGTCTGTCCTACCCCGAGTCCTTAACAGTCTCTAGTCCATCCTGGGTTACGCTCCAATTAATTGTACAAGGATTCCCGGTAGATCCACCAAGGATTCCTAAAAATAACTAGAAACACAAAATTATACACAAGCAACAATACACAGGTAAACATAAATAAAACAATTTATACACTTTAAATCCTCCAGCGTGCGGGTAACTGGCCTCTAGTGGCCCTAGTGGACCTACGGAGCTGACTGCCTAGCCCTGAACTACAGGGTGTAGGAGCTGTCAAGGGCAAACTGGGCAGCTGTCTACCGGCTCTTTGGCTCACTAGGGATATGGCAGGCTCACTGCAAGCAGAGGGTTGATCCTCCTGGGTTGCGGGTGTGGGGTCTTCTGCCTCCTGGACCGGCTGTTCTTCCAGCTCTACCTGTTGCTCCGTAGGTGCTTGGGATGCTGGTTGGAGGAAGGTGAGTACGGGTACCACAACTGCACCATTGACTTGAGTCCAAGACCGAGGGAAGTCCCCGAGCACAGTACTAACCATATCTTCCCTTTCCTCTACGGGTCGATGGTCTTCTTGTTCCTCCTCAGGGTTCCTCAGTTGTTCGGGACACTTCTTCAGGTGGTCCAGGGATACAATGGCTGTGGTTTCCCCTCCGTCTTTACTGATGGTACAAACCTTCGGGTTTTCGTGGCTTGAGGGCAGTACGGTGTGCGGGTCCTTCTCCCACTGGTCGTCCAACTTGTGGAGCCGTCTCTTCCTCTTCAAGACCTGCTCTTCGGGTACCAGGGGAACAGCGGGAGCATACTGGTTGTAAGTTTTCTCTTGTCTTTCCCTAGCCTGACAGAGACTTCGCTCCACGCTCTCCTGTACTCTCCGGTACTGCTGCTGCCTCTCTGTGTCCCAGTCTGTTTCTGGTGAAGTGTCCTCGGGTGTCAGGACTCCCATTTCCAGGTCAACAGGTAACTTACCAGGTCTTGCCCTCATTAGGTAAGCCGGGGTACAGTTGGTGGAACCTACCGGGATGTGGTTGTATAGGTCCACCAGATCGGGCAACTTCTCAGGCCACAGACTGCGTTCTTCCAGGGGCAACGTTTTTAGAAGATCCATTACCACCTGGTTCATTTTCTCACAAAGTCCATTAGTTTGCGGATGGTAGGGTGTCGTCCTTATCTTCCGGCAGCCATACAGATTGCAGAATTCCTGGAAGACCTCCGCTTCAAAGGCAGGTCCCTGGTCCGTCAGCACTTGGTCCGGGTACCCGTGTGGACGGCAGAAGTGCTGCTGGAAGGCTCTAGCTGCTGTTTGAGCCGTTAAGTCCTTGACGGGGACGACAACCAAGAACCGGGAGTAATGATCCACGATGGTTAACGCGTAGACGTAGCCACTTCTGCTTGGGGTCAGTTTTACATGATCCAAGGCTACCAGTTCCAACGGTTGCCGGGTGACGATGGACTGCAGGGGAGTCTTCTGGCTGGCACGGTCCTTCCTTCTCAGGTTGCACGGGCCACAGTCTCTGCACCACTTCTCGATGGTTCCCCTCATGCCTACCCAGTGGAACCGCTCGCGCAGCAGGAACTCCAGCTTCTTCCACCCGAAGTGTCCAGCTCCGTCGTGGTATGCCTCCATCACCATGGCTGCGTCTCTTCGTGGCACCACTACTTGCCAGAGTAATTCATGCGTCCGGGAGTTAACCATTCGGCGGCACAACTTCCCTTTGTAAAGGAACAGTCGACTCTTCTCTGCCCATAGTTGTTTGGCTTCCTCCGGAGCGTCTGGTTCAAGGCGAGCCTCCGGCCGAGTCAGCATCTCCTTCACCAGTCGGACGGCAGGGTCGCTGTCTTGTGTTTCCGCCCAGTTGTAGTGGGGTAAGGGGTTCAACGTAGCAGCCTGCTCACTCCTTACCCGGTGGGAATACTGGATAGTCCCATGACGGTGGAACGCAGGGAGTTCAACTTCTTCCAGTCCCTCCGGATCTTCTCCTCCGTCCGGCAGGTTGGGCATCCTGGACAGGGCGTCCGCGTTGGTATTGGAGCGTCCTGCCCGGTATTTGATTGTGAACTCGTAGTTGGACAGACGGGCCATCCACCTCTGCTCCAGGGCACCGAGTCTTGCCGTGTCCAGGTGTGTCAACGGGTTGTTATCCGTGTACACGGTGAACCGGGAAGAAGCGAGGTAATGCTTAAAGCGCTCGGTGACTGCCCATACTACGGCCAGGAACTCCAGCTTAAATGAGCTGTAATTCTCGGGGTTCCTTTCGGTGGGTCGCAGTTTTCGGCTGGCGTAGGCGATTACTCGTTCCTTCCCCTGCTGGATCTGGGACAGTACGGCTCCTAGCCCGATGTTACTGGCATCGGTGTAGAGGATAAAGGGCTGGCTATAATCCGGGTACGCCAGGATTTCGTCCCCCGTGAGGGCCATCTTCAGCTGGCGGAAGGACTCTTCTTCCAGCTCCTCCCATTTGAAGGGCGGCTTCTGGTTCTTGGCCTTCCGGGACTGGCCTATCAGGAGGTCCTGCATAGGTGCTGCCTTTTTGGTGAAACCGGGAATAAACCTTCGGTAGTAGCCTACCAACCCGAGGAACTGCCGCACTTCTTTTACGCTGGAGGGGCTTGGCCATTCCTTAATTGCGGTGATCTTATCAGGGTCGGGAGCCACTCCGTCAGCGCTCACCACGTGTCCCAGGTACTGCACCTTTGGTTTCAGGAGGTGACACTTGGAGGGTTTCACCTTTAGGCCGTAACTCGCCAGAGCTTCGAACACTTCCGCCAGGTGTTTCAGGTGGTCCTCATACGTCTTGGAATATACGATGACATCGTCCAGGTACAACAGGACCGTCTCGAAGTTTCTGTGGCCCAGACAACACTCCATTAGTCGTTGGAAGGTTTCTGGTGCGTTGCAGAGTCCGAACGGCATGCAGGTGAACTCGCTAAGTCCCATCGGGGTGGTGAATGCGGTCTTCTCCCGGTCCGCCTCTGCTACAGGAACCTGCCAGTACCCGCTAGTGAGATCCAAGGTAGAGAAGAAGTTAGCAGATCTTAAAGCAGCCAATGACTCCTCTATCCTTGGTAAGGGGTACGCATCCTTGTGTGTGATACGGTTGATTTTCCGGTAATCTACACACATCCTCATGGTGTTGTCTTTTTTTTCTGACTAAGACTAGTGGAGCTGCCCAGGGGCTACAGCTATCCCTAATCACCCCAGCCTCCTTCATGTCTCTAAGCATCCCCTTGGCGTGTTGGTAGTGGGCAGGGGGTACGGGTCGATACCTCTCTTTTATAGGAGGATGGTCTCCCGTGGGGATGTGGTGTTCTACCCCCTTGACTCGCCCGAAGTCTAACGGGTGTTTACTGAACACTCTCTCGTACTCTTGAACCACCCGATAGACTCCTTGTTTCTGGTGTGCGGGAGTGGAGTCAGTACCCAGATGTAGTTGCTGACACCAGTCCTCCATGCTTTTCTTAGAGCCGTTACCTTCCTCCGGGTGAGATGGAGGCAAGGGTTCCACAGACTGTATAGAATTTTGGTTAATGGTATATAATTTGGCTAGCGTGGCATACCGGGGCAGGTACACTTCCCTCTCCCCGATATTTATTATGCGAACAGGCACCCTCCCATGGCGTACATCAACCACCCCCCGTGCTGTCAAAATGGTGGGCCTACTGTCCGAGTAAACTGGTTCTACCATTGCCTGGTAATCCCTACCTCTCAGACCAATAGCTGCCTGGCACCAAATCATCATTTCACTTTTTGGGGGCATGGCAATAGGAAAAGGGTCACACATTCTTACGCTACCAATCTCACCGCCGGAGAGTTCCACCTGTTGCCGTCGCATCAGTGCCCGGATCTCTTTCTGGAGCACCCGCTGCTCGCCGGAGCTGGCGTTCTTGGCAACCTGCTGTAAAAGGAAAATCACCTCTGCAAGACAATTTTCAATTACATTAGTTCCTAGAGTTATTTTTGGGTGACTCTCATGTTTGTCAATATCTACAATGATCAGTCCCTGTGCTGCCAGTTCGACTCTACCGATTTTGATGGTCACCTCTTTAAATCCGATCTGTGGCACGGGCTGGCCATTGCTGGCGATGATACTCAAGTCGTCGTCAGGGTAGCGGGTAATATCCGAGTCATTCCAGTACTGCTTAAAGAGCACGTACGGGATGGTGGTGACCTGTGACCCGGTGTCCAGTAGGGCACTCATGGGAATGCCATCCAGTACCACAGGCAAGACTGGACGTCCTCCCACATATCTGTCGCGCCAGTTCGATGGGCCTGGTGATCTTTTTCCTGGGGGTTGGCCCTCTACCCCAGGTTGTGCCCGTTTAAAGAACAGTACCTTGCCATATGTCCGGGTTGATTGCAGCGGCGGCAGATGGGTCGTCCGTCCTCGCTGTATCGGTCACTGGGTCTTCCTCTGGCCGGTGGGGTCCTCCTTGGTCGACGCCACGGGATGTCCTCCGGTCCGGATGCCAGCTGGATCTTCCCTGGGGTGGAAGCCTGTAAAGACTGCACAGTTCGGGTTAGCGCAGCAACGCTCTTAGCTAGCTCTTGGACCTGATGGTGTAGGTCTGGAGCCGGGTCATTGTCCAAAGCCTGCGCATCAGCTCCCACAGGCCCTGCCGACAAAGGCGCCGCCTCCTGGTGGTAAGTGATAGCAGGGCGTCTGTGGGTCACAACGCCACCCGGTGCCGGTTCTCGGAGCACCCGGATGGCTCTTTCCTTGAACTGTGCAAAGCCCAGATGGGGATCCTGTAAGGCCATTGCCCGCAACTGGGTTCGGTGGGTATTACAATATAGTCCCTCTATAAACTGTTCGGTCAACAGCCTGTCCTCGTTTCCCACTCCATCAGGGTCGGTCTGCTTAATGGCCCTCAGGGCCTCTTGTAGGTTTAGTGCATAGTCCCTTATACTCTCATGCGCTCGCTGCTTGCACCCGTAGAATCTAAGCTTAATCTCGGCTGAGGTGCGGGTATCAAAGGTGTCCTTCAGCCGGGTTAGTATCCCTGCGACAGTCTTCCTCCCAGGTGGCCAGGATTTTACTTCCCTTTTGGCTGCCCCGGTTAGTTGGGCCACCAGGATGCTCACTTTTTGCTCTTCTGTGAGGGGGTACACCTGGAAGAGGCTATCCAGCTTTTCTCTAAAGTCATGCAGGGTATGTGACTCCCCTGAGTACTGGGGTAGCCAAGCTGCTCCCGGGATATAGGGCATGGTGAAGGCCATAACTGCAGCAGCGGTAGCGCTGGCGGGGGTTGAGGCAGTGAAGCTCTCCTCCGTATCCGACATCTTCCTCCCCCCTAGTGGACCGTGGCCTACCTTGCGATGATCCTCTTCCGTAGGCCGCGGCTCCGCAGTGGATGGTTGAGGACCTTCCGTCGCGCTCCTGTGACGTCGGCGTCTGCTGGGCTCCTTCCAGGACCTTACGCAACGTCCGGACGTGAGGCGGGGCTTCAGTTCTCGCGCGCTTTCGGAGTCCACGCCCCTCTTCTTCCCGCGCGGCGTCCTCAAGATGGCGTCCAATGGCGGGAAAACTCCACGGATGGCGGGAAGAAGGCAGAAGATGGCGCCGGATGGCGGGAAACTTCACCGATGGCGGGAAGAAGGCTGAAGATGGCGCCGGATGGCGGGAACCTTCACCACAGGTAAGTTTGAAAAGTCTCTTTTTCAGGCACGCAGTACCCGGTGGTTGCGGGCACGAAATCCTGCCGACTACGCCAAAGTTGACGCGCCCCTGGGCCTGCTGTGTCGCGCAGCGTCTCGCGCACGGGGGCTTACCCGGAACCGGATCAGATGAGGGTTGTAGTCTCCGAGTGGCGGGGACCCGGTCCGTGCCCAGGGAGTCAACTCAGTGTGTGGCAGTCTTGATAGATGTTATTTGAGTGTCGACTACGCCACCCGTTGATTTGCAGCTATGGAGCTGCCGCTGCAGGGTAGACCGCTGAGGCCGGTGGAAGGATGGTGCAGCGTGATAGTATAACCCCCAACGGGAGGGGTATGGCCTCAGGGCAGCCGACGTGGAAGATGAGGGTAGCAGGAACCACTCAGAGACGGTGCGGTGTAATTCAGGGTCTTTACTGGTAACAACGATAGACCCTCCCGGAGTACTTGCTAGCGAACGGGGCCTGGTCAGTCCTTGAGCAGATGGGATCTCCCCTGGCCAGGCGGAGTTGTAGGCCTCCCAAACTGACTGTACTCTTCTGGCTACCTTGCTGGAAGCGGATATAAGTAGCCCACGTCCCTGAGTGTACCGTGTGGTGCTCACCCGTATGGCCGGTGACTCGGGGCCTTCTAATGGCTTCCGCTCCACGATGGCGGTGCTGGTCCCACGCGTGTGACCGTGCCTTCGGGTTTCTGGGCCTGAGGACCTGAAATCCCCTGCCGGTCGGCTTCTGCTGCTGGGTAAGAGTTAGTCCCCACAGCCTCGGACGCCGGGTCCGGTAAGAAAGCTTCTCAGTCAGGGCGAGCTCTGCAGCTGCCAGCCCCTGACTTGTAGTAGTATTGCTCCCACTGAGCTTCTGCTGTTTCTTCCTGTGACTGTTTCTTGTCTCTACTCTCCTTGACTGACTAACCCTGCCTCAGCCCCGGGTTTATACAGGGGAAGTTCTTCCCCTCCCAAGACTGGGCAGGAGGTGTGGCATGCACAGGATCCCTGACCAAAGGACCTCCCACCTGCTCTCAGACATAACATTACATTACTGTGGAAACCAGACCCCTGGGGTGCCACACCTGCGCCCTGGTTCTCATTCCCTCTCTGCATTGAAATGCATTTGTGTCTTTAAGACAATGTGAACGCTGCCCCCAGGACAGGAGCAGAGGAGCTGTAATCAGGTCGATGTTCTGGCGGTAATTCCCGCAATACGCAGGGTATGGACAGTCTGCCCCCTGTTAGAGGATGGCGCCACACAGGAATACGGCAGTAGAACAACCATCGGTTTTGTTACAAGCTGCATCTATTGTATCTCATTAATTAAAACCAAACGGCCCCCATTATAATTAAGCTATATTAGTTTCCATGACTATTCTTGGGTCTGACATTGTAAAGGAAGTGGTCATCAGAGCTTGTTACCTGATGGATCAGACGAGGAAGTTAGAGGTCCAGTTACCATAGTTTCTCACCTATTCCTTTTCTTGGGGGGGAAGCCATTTGCGTCATCTGCCTAAGGCAGCAAAATACCTTATCATGATATTAATAAAAATACCAAAAAGCATGTCTGTAATATAACCAAAAACAACATAGATGTTTTATATATTTATTTTTATGCATAAAAGTTGTTAATCTTATGCAAATATATAAAAAGAAAGTGTGTAGATATAGTCACTTTCTGTGGAAAGGAGCAGATGATGATGATTCCGCTCCTCAGGCCTCGGCCACTTCTACCGCTTTTGGACATCCAGGTCTGGATCACACATGAGAGAGGAGAAGAGCAGGAATGTGTGACTTGTGATCTGTGTAGTTGGAGTTTTCCTGGATTCCTACAGCATCGCGATCAGCCAAATGGCCTTCTGTCTGACCATGGTCAGGAAGGTGAAGGAGCAGCCGCTTCCTTCTGTCTGACCATGGCCTGGTAGAGGAAGGAGCAGCCGCTTTCTTTGTCTGTACATGGCCAAGTAGGAGAAGGAGCAGCCGCTTCCTTTGTCTGTACATGGCCAAGTAGGAGAAGGAGCAGCCGCTTCCTTCTTTATGTCCATATCTTGTAGTCGTCTCCTTACCACCACATTGTAGATGAGTCGTCCAGATGGTGACATAACAAGTATGGCTGAAAGAAGTCCTTCAATTTCAGCCTTTAATTACTTGCTATGTTGATCCAGAGGAAGGCGAAAAATAACCCTGAGGACTCGTTGTTGCATCATCCTCATATCAAGGGAAAAAAATTCCTTCCTGACCCCAAATATGGCGATCGGAATAAATCCCTGGATGTTTGGTGCTCAAATCTACTTGGATGTTATGTGGTGGAAGCTTGGTAGGTTTGTCACAGTCCGGTAAATAAGAAAGTCCAGTGTAAGTGTCTCATCCGATTAATGTAAATCTTCATTCCTGGATGTTACTGGAATCGGGCTGATTTTTATCAGCCTAATACTCCTGCTGGAAGAAGAGAAATATACATGTCTGAGAATCAGCCCCTCACATACAGTATATACAGTACTAGGGGGATATAGCGATAAGGTGTATAGTGGGTAAGTGTGTTACTGGGTAGTGATAACACTTTGGATGTCTGTATGTGCTGTACTTACATAGTAATATGGGAATGGTGGGTCGGCTCTGCCGGACTCCACATCGCTCCAGTCTATAGAATAGAAAAACGGATGCGATCTGATGGATGATGTAATGGCAGATCGGGCAGATGGAGCTTTGCAGAGGAGCTAGAAAATGAAAACAAAGCATTAGTCATTATATTATGTATTATTACTGATAAATTATTACACAATGTCTATGGACTGTCCATATCTTATCTTCTATATCTTCTTGTAATCCCCCATTATCATTGTCCATCTGATCTTACTCACCCGTTTTATGATATCCATGGCATGACAGCAGATCCCAGGTGGAAAAGAAGGGATGTCGTCATACAGAGACTGGTGGTATTCGTCCATTGTGCCTCTGGTATAGAATGGCCAGTCACCTACAGTCATCACATATAAGATTACGCCAAAGGAAAAGGAGTCTGCCAGATGGTTGTATCCTTCACCGTCCATTACCTATGGGAACATGAGATTGGAGAGAATCTGAATATACCGGGAAGGGGATTTACACACAGAGACTATGAGGACCGGTCTGTGATTAGATATGAGCAGAATACATTGGGATCAGATTATCCCTCAATCCTACTATCGACATCAATCACACAGAGATGTTCCTTACCTCGGGCGCTATGTAACCCTTAGTGCCAGCAGTATATTCCACTATGTCACCCTCAAATACATACATGGCTGCTAAGCCAAAGTCTGAGATTTTGATGTGTCCGGTGTCTTGGAGGAGGATGTTCTCTGGCTTCAGGTCACTGCAGGGAGAAGGAGCAGACACTGATTGTGAGGACAATTCATGGAAAGAACTTTCTACAATAGATATGTAAGGAGACAACAGAGAGTCACAGGTGACAGATTTATGAAGGTGAAATGATTACCTATGTATGACGCCGCGTTCATGCAGGAACTGGAGTCCGCACACCATCTCTGCCGCAAAGAGTCTGTGGAGTAGAAAGGATGGATCAGTGGTTACATGCACAATCATACAGAGAACATGAGGAGATCACACACGTGTCCTTTTCACATCATTAGTTTCTCTTGTTGTCGTTGTCCATTGATCTAAGACTACAATGTGCCGGCAGCGGATTATTCACATTCAGTACCGGACATTTACCTTATTGTCTTTGTGTTAAACATCATTGAATCTTTCATGTGGCGAAACAGGTCTCCTCCAGCCATATAGTCCATGGCTATTTCATACTCCGTAGGTGTTTCCCTAAACGCCCGCATAGTCATTAGGTAGGGGCACCCGGCAGCCATTCTCAGGACTTCTAGCTCTGTAGAGATTAAGTCCTCACAAGAACTTTTGTCCATGATTTTGATGGCCAGCAGCCCTTCACTGACTGGATCTGATGCCAAGACGACCTGGAGAAAAATCACAACAGATCAGACCAAACTCTCATCTATTACTGTGTAGTAGTTCACTAGTTAATCCCAATTATCATTACATATGAGCATCCTGTAATGAATATGTACATCTCTCCTGTGTATCTGGTGCAGGATACATTGGGAACACGGACAATATAAATGGACACTTACTTTTCCATAGTTTCCTTTTCCAAGAACTTTCCAGAACTCGAGATTGGAAAAGTCTATAGGTTGGTCTGTGTGGACCAGTTCTCTTGGGTCAGAAATCTGTAAACTGGCATCATCAAGGCTTTGTGCCGGTATGTCCGTTGTGTCGTAGGGTGTCTTATCGATTCCATCTGCTGAGATGATATAAAAAATTTGAACCCCTTAGTGAACACATTATTGGAAATGACTACCTCAGCCTGCTGAAAGCCCCTGTCTTTTCCTCTTCCTGTTAAGACCAGCCTGGCTTTCATATGAGATTTTTAATTTAGCTATATACAGTTCTATCACAGTATCTAGTAGAAGCAATCAGAATATCGCAGGTTCAAGTCCCCAAAGGAGAATAAAGAAAAGAAGTAACAAAAAAAAGTAAAAAAAATAATAAAATGTAAAAAAAATACTTCCCCATTAATAATAATAATAATAATAATAATAATAATAATAGTAATAATTTGAATATCTAGTATAACCACATCCGGAACATTAATTAACCCAAACAGTAAACACTGAAAGGAGAAAATAAATGTAAAGACCAGAATAGTGTTTTTGTGAGGGCGCAGTATACATCTAATAAATTGTAATAAAAGATATCACAATGTCTTGTCTACCCGAGAAAGTTATCTATAAAAGCTACAACTTGTCACGCAAAAAAAACTAAATCAAGTCCTCGCACAGCTCCATCCAGCTATCAAAATCCAAAAGATATAATGTCTCAGAATATAGGGACACAAACCAATTTATTTTTTATAAAATTCCTAATTTTCTTCTACCAGTTCAGTGAATTATAACCCCTATGCCTGTTCAGCATTATCATAGTTGTAACTGACATGGAGAATCATTCTGTCAGGTCATTTTTACCACTCAATGAACACAGTAAAAAAAAACAATGGCGGAATCACTTTTTTCCACAATTTTACCACATTTTGAATCTTTTTCAAGAACATTGAATAGTAAAATAAATAATGTTCAAAACTACAGCTCGTCCACTAAAAAATCAAGTCCACATACAGCTACATTGGGAGACAAATTAAAAAATAAATAGTTATGGGTTTTCGAAGGAGGAAGGAAAAAACAACAAAAGGTTACCCGGTCAAGAAGGGGTTAACAAATATAACTAAAAGAAAATATTATAATTTTAAATAGAATTATGTAAATGAGCAGGAAATGTCTAATATTTGGGCTCTCATTTATCAAAACTGTCCAATAATAAAAATGTCCCTGCTGTCCATAGCAACGAATCACAGCATAGATTCCATCTCTTAACATTCTATGGAACAATGAAAGCTGCATTGTGATTGGTTGCTATGGGCAACAAGGACAGTTTTTCTGCACTTGTGATAATTGATGCCAGTACATAATATTAGGAGTATAATCCTCCTCACCCCCAGTCTTATTACACTGAGCAGTTTCCATCTTACCTGGTCCATCTGTATCCAGTGATGTGTTTGGTGGAGAAACACTCAGCTGTTTGTTCTCTGGGATGGAGATGTTTTCAGCTGATGACCTCGACCTCCGTAATGCACCATTCCCATTTATAATGGATTTAGCGTAGATGAGACGTCTTCTACATTGGACAACCCAGTCTCTGCTGTTCCTGATCCTCTTCTGGGCTGCCGCTCTTTGTAGTTTCGGTGCCTCCAGACTTTCAGATCTGGAGGATGTGACTTGTCTCGGTGTCTCTTGGAGAACCTCTTCCAGCTCTAACTCTGCGCTGATGTTTCTCCTCTTATTGAGGATGGCTTCTTTGTTTCTCCTCCGTAGTTCAGGGACCAGATCTCCGAGTTTTCTCAAGGAGATAAGAATGGCCTTCTGAAGCTCAGCGGAGGCTGCAGAGTGAGACTCCGTGAGGGTCTCCATTTTCCTTCTCTCTGTAACGATCTCATGTCTTTTGGTCTTTCTCATTTTGTCTAGAATTTGACGTTTGGACGCCATTTTTGAGGCGTCAGTGTCCACGTCCGGTAGTATAAAGTCTTTTCGCCCTAAAGCGAACAATAGTACCTGCTCTTCATTTATTCCTCTCTTCTCTCTGAGAACCCGATCTCTTTGGGCTCTTCTGTAATTATCCATTTTAAAATCAATTTTTGCTTCGTTTGTCACGAAAAACAAAAGGGGCTGCCTCACCCTTGGGAGTCTGTAAGGCAGTGGTTTCCCTTAGGACGGAACACTGGGATATAGATGTGGTGATGTCATCACATCACTTGTGACATCATTTTTATTCTAATGTCACAATGATAGATAGATAGATATCAAATTTGAAGGATGGGGAACCAAACTTTTGCAGATGTATACATACAGTATACAGATATACATGGAGTGCACAATTTGTATTTTTAATGATTAATTTTAGTATTGAACAACTACAGTGCTGCTGGTTAATCATAAAGGTTAATAAAATCCGAAACCTGAATATTTACAAAAATAGAAGTGAGGTTTTGTCTTTCTTAGGCCACATTCACACATTCGGTATTTGGTCAGTATTTTGCATCAGTATCTGTAAGCCAAAACCAGGAGTGGAAGAATCAGAGTTAAAGTATAATAGAAACACGTGACTACTTCTGTATTTATCACCCACTCCTGGTTTTAACTTACAAATACTGATGTAAAATACTGACCAAATACTGAATGTGTGAATGTGGCCTTAGGGGAATATCTCTGTGTGCAGAACTGTTAATCAAAGAAATCAAAATGTTAAAAAATACATTTCTGACATTTAAAAAAATATATCTGTGATCATGACGGTGTATGGCACAAATCGTTCTCCTGAAACCATCCCTCATATTAATTATTTTCTTTCTCCCCAAGCAGTGTCTCATACCACTTAACTTATAATAAATGATACACAGGAGACTTTTTTTTTGGATATAATTTGCCATATCGGCCATTTATTAACAAACAACAATAACCAATGAAAGAATTGGCGGAGGTCCTTGGGGCTACAAGATCCGGCACATGTAGAACAAGGCATTTTTCCATAGAATTATTTTACTCTCAGCCGTAACCCCAAGCTCAAGGGCACCACACCACAATCAGTGGTAAAGGAAACACCACCACTGGCTCCAAAAGTACACCCCTGTCCAGAGCCCCACTAAGTGCCAGATCAGCCAATTAGTAATTCCATCCTGAAGGGAACCATCTCTGTAAATTCCCACCCATAAAAAATTCCACCAACCCCAAAGACCCCCCCTACTGCCCCAGCCACTGTGACTCACAGTAAAAATTTATAACCTTCATCATAAGCCCGAGCCATAAAACATAACAATATACAGTACAGTCCAAAAGTTTGGACACACCTTCTCATTTAAAGATTTTTCTGTATTTTCATGACTGTGAAAATTGTACATTCACACTGAAGGCATCAAAACTATGAATTAACACATGTGGAATTAAATAGTTAACAAAAAAGTGTGGAACAACTGAAAATATATCTTATATTCTAGGTTCTTCAAAGTAGCCACCTTTTGCTTTGATGACTGCTTTGCACACTCTTGGCATTCTCTTGATGAGCTTCAAGAGGTAGTCACTGGAAATAGTCTTCCAACAATCTTGAAGGAGTTCCCAGAGATGCTTAGTGTAACGGGTCTGGGAGGCGGAACCCCTGAGCAACTATACAAGGGGGCGGTCCTTGTAAGGAAGCGGGTGGCTCCCAGGGAAGACGGGCAGGTAGTCACGGCAAGTGGCAGTGACAGTCTCTGGGTAGAAGGGCAGGTAGTCACGGCAAGTGACAGGGACAGTCTCTGGGTAGAAGGGCAGGTAGTCACAGCAAGTGACAGGGACAGTCTCAGGGTAGACTAGCAGACAGGTAGCAGGTGGACGCTCCCAGGTGAGCGGGCAAGAGTCTCTGGACGGGCAGGTGGTCACATCAAGTGACGGCAGAGCCTCCAGGTAGGCTAGCAGGCAGGTAGCAGGTGAGCGCTCCCAGGTGAGCGGGCAAGAGTCTCTGGACTGGCAGGTGGTCACGGCAAGTGACGGCAGAGCCTCCAGGTAGGCTAGCAGGCAGGTAGCAGGTGAGCGCTCCCAGGTGAGCGGGCAAGAGTCTCTGGACTGGCAGGTGGTCACGGCAAGTGACGGCAGAGCCTCCAGGTAGGCTAGCAGGCAGGTAGCAGGTGAGCGCTCCCTGGTGAGCGGGCAGGCTGGTCCATAGACAGACTGACAGGTGTCGGAAGGCAGACCGTCGGACCGCAGGCTTGCAAGCAGGTAAGCGGATATCAGGCAGGTATCAAGCAGGAATCTGGCAGGTGACTGGCAGGTAACTGGTAACGGGACCTGAGGGCTGAAGCAGAGTGAAGGCTTTGCAATAACATTGCTCGGGCACCTCCATTTTGGAGGGGATGCCTTATATATGGTGAGGTCCTCCGGCCATTGGCCGGGGACTCCTTAGGACGGTGCGCACGGCCCCTTTAAGAGAGGGGGAACGCGCGCGCCCTAAGCAGAGTTGCCGGGAAGCAGCTCGCGCTGCCAGCAGAGCGGGAGGAGGACGCCGGGCACGGAGCGGAGAGGTGAGGGGAACAGCGTCCCTGCCTAGCAGGCGGCAGGGACGCCGACGCTACACTTAGCACTTGTTGGCCCTTTTGCCTTCACTCTGCGGTCCAGCTCACCCCAAATCATCTAGATTGGGTACAGGTCTGGTGACTGCGGAGGCCAGGTCATCTGGCGTATCACCCCATCACTCTCCTTCTTGGTCAAATAGCCCTTACACAGCCTGGAGGTGTGTTTGGGGTCATTGTCCTGTTAAAAAATAAATGATGGTCCAACTAAACGCAAACCGGATGGAATAGCATGCCGCTGCAAGACGCTGTGGTAGCCATGCTGGTTCAGTATGCCTTCAATTTTGAATAAATCCCCAACAGTGTCACCAACAAAGCACCCCCACACATCACACCTCCTCCTCCATGCTTCACGGTGGGAACCAGGCATGTAGAGTCCATCCGTTCACCTTTCCACTGGTCTAATGTCCATTCCTTGTGTTCTTTAGCCCAAACAAGTCTCTTCTGCTTGTTGCCTGTCCTTAGCAGTGGTTTCCTAGCAGCTATTTTACCATGAAGGCCTGCTGTACAAAGTCTCCTCTTAACAGTTGTTGTAGAGATGTGTCTGCTGCTAGAACTCTGTATGGCATTGACCTGGTCTCTAATCTGAGCTGCTGTTAACCGGAGATTTCTGAGGCTGGTGACTCGGATAAACTTATCCTCAGAAGCAGAGGTGACTCTTGGTCTTCCTTTCCTGGGGCGGTCCTCATGTGAGCCAGTTTCTTTGTAGCGCTTGATGGTTACTGCAACTGCACTTGGGGACACTTTCTAAGTTTTCCCAATTTTTCGCACTGACTGACCTTCATTTTTTAAAGTAATGATGGCCACTCGTTTTTCTTTACTTAGCTGCTTTTTTCTTGCCATAATACAAATTCTTACAGTCTATTCAGTAGGACTATCAGCTGTGTCTCCACCTGCCTTCTGCACAACACAACTGATGGTCCCAACCCCATTTATAAGGCAAGAAATCCCACTTATTAAACCTGACAGGGGACATCTGTGAAGTGAAAACCATTTTCAGTGACTACCTCTTGAAGCTCATCAAGAGAATGCCAAGAGTATGCAAAGCAATCATCAAAGCAAAAGGTGGCTACTTTGAAGAACCTAGAATATAAGACATATTTTCAGTTGTTTCACACTTTTTTGTTAAGTATATAATTCCACATGTGTTATTTCATAGTTTTGATGTCTTCAGTGTGAATGTACAATTTTCATCGTCATGAAAATACAGTAAAATCTTTAAATGAGAAGGTGTGTCCAAACTTTTGGTCTGTACTATATATTTCCATTAGATATCTCTAAATTCCCTGAAAAAAGAGGGTGTGCAGGTGAGACTTTTCCCATTGCTGTCCCCACAGGAATGGCCCCTTTTCCCACACTTTTCCTTTTATACTCCCTTTTACTATCCCCTCCCACTCCCTATTGATCCAAAACCATAGACCCCATTCAAACTTTATTTTTCTCTCCTGGCCCAATCACCGTCATGTGGGCCTCTGCTTATAAGTACGGCTCTGGCCCCTTTAATATAGCCGCCCTTCTGTTCACTACCAGTCATAAGCCGCCCATCCATGGAGTCTGTTGCAATCATCCTTTTCGGTCACACCAACCACAGCCTCCCAGACCCCGGCATTGGATGCATTGATACATAATGATTTAAAGATTCACAATTGGATTCAGGTCTGGGCATGAGTGGACACAGACAATTCCACCTGTTTTGGAAGTGGTAGTGGCCCCTCTTACCTTTTGGACCCCTGTGTAGCTACACAAGTTGTACCAGGTTTGCACCTGGGTCTGGGGAAAGTGAGCTCATCAATGTTTTCATCATCCAGGAACTGCCTTCCCAGAATGGCACATGAGGAAGGGTATTGTCCTGCACTAGGAGGAACCAACGGTCCACTGCACCACAGTAAGGTCTGACATTGGCTCTAAGGATTTCATCCGTGTACCTAACAGCAGTCAGGTTGCCGTTGGCTATCACATGGTGCCCATCATGCTGGGTGACGGTGCAGACTGAATAACATTCACCACGGCGTCTCCAGACTTTCACATCTATCACTTGCTCAATGTGAACCTGCTATCACCTGTACAGAGAACGTAGGACCTGACAATTCTGGTGTTCTCAGGTGTATGCCAATTGAGTTGCAAGGTGCTGAGCTGTGAGTAAGGTCCTATTACAGGATGTCGGGCCCTCATACCGCCCTCATGGAGTCTGTTTCTGACAATTTTGGGTGTAACGTGCTTCTGGTTATGTTGTAGGGCCTTTGCAGTCCTCCTGTTCATACTTACAAAAAGGAGCAGATATTGGTCCTGATGTTCAGTTGATGCTCTTCTACAGTTCTGCTCCATAAATTTAGAAGCTGCTTAAGGGGTGCACGCGTGTGGGGTGCATGTGTAGCGCCCCTGAGGGTTCGGTCGCCACAGAGGTACTGCATCTCACCCAGAAGTGTGGTATCTCACCCTCAGGCAAGGAAGGAGTACAGCTCAGGACCCTAACACCTGCATTCATTACACCACACTTCAGAGGGCAGGGCGAGATTGCTCCTACAGGAGAGCACAATCCCTGGACCCTGGCTGGAGTGGGGGGGGGGCCTAGTAAGGGGGAACCATGTAGTGGGTGTGGGTGGAGGACGTAGTTAAGGGGAGCACATAGAAGAAAGATATAAAATAGTGAAGCCATCTTAGAAAGTCAGTTCAGTCAGAGGAGGAGAGTGGAAGGTGCAGGGGCTCTGTAGGAGCTCTGCTCCAGAGACGGGCCTAATCAGTGAGGCCCAAGGTTGAAGAGAAGGAGAGAAGAGAGTAGATGGAGCAGAAAGGCTCCAGGAACAGAAGAGAGGACCCCAGGGGTACGGGCAATGTGAGAAGCCACCCGTGCGCCCGAATCTACCGGGAGGTGGAGGGGTCAGGCTGCACACAGGGAACCGGTCCCTCAACTAGTAGAAGATTGAACGTCTCAGCTAGAAACCGGAGGCTGCAGAACATTATGTCATGTAGCCAACATCCCATACCAGTCTCACCAGGAAGGTAGCTATATAGGACCCAGGGGACGGAGCAGACGTTGCCCGCCAAGGCCCGCAGGTACTAGACTGGAACACTTGGTATGAGGTTCAGGGAGACAGCCAGAGAGAAGACACAGAAGGGGGTCCTGCTGTGTACTCCGGAGCTATCTAAGGGTGGACTGAGCCCCTCACTGAGTAAGCGCAGCACGACGAGGGAGATTGCTTTGGCGCCTGTAATCTGGACTGCAACAACTGTGAGTAAAGACCCTGGGACTGCACTATCTTGTCTCTGTGTTTCTTGCTGCGCCATCAACCCCTGCACTTCAACGCCCAGCACAACCTGCAACATCATCTACACTGCCCTGGAGCTAGCTCTTCCTGTGGAGAGCCACACCATCCCTGCTGCAGTAACATCAGCTTCAGAGGACTGCTCTGCAGCGGCGGCTCCCGTTAGACGCATTCCACAGGTGGCATTATGAACTCTATAAAAACTCTATAAATCCCCTTACATAACCCCTTTTATTGACCGCTCTGGGTCACGGACCGGGTCACCGCCACTGAGATATTCCCCCAGCATCTACCAGCCCGGCACCGGGTACCCCACGACCCAGGGGGCGCGTCACATGCACGTGTCTTGCGCTGAATGTCATCGGCGCCAAGTGTGGGCAGTTATTACATTTGGCAGTTAGTCATTGCAGGAGTCAGGTAACCACACTTTATACCCTCTTTAACTATGCACTGAAAGATAGTACACATTCACAATAAGCAATGTTTCTACGTGTTTTCACTCTCTCCCCTATAGTCCTCTACTTTCTACTAACCCCCCTAATACCTACACCTCGTAATGAACTGTTCATCTCTCCCCCCATCCTACCCCTTCAATTCACCTCCTCTTCAGAATTCTTCTTTAATATTCAATCCTCTGTCTCCAAACACAGACAGCCACTTCATGCTCTCTCATGCTCCCACCTACTAACATTTTCTCTTCTCGTCTTTACTGCTGGCGATATCTCTCCAAATCCTGGCCTTCCTCACCACATCCCCACAGTCACTTCTACCTCCTACCCACAACCTACCACAAATTTCCATAACCTCTCTAACCTTATACCCATCCGCCCAGCCCCCGCTTCCCCAGTCCCACTAACAGGAGCTCTCTGGACGCTCGCTCTGTCTGCTACAAACTTTCCTACATCCATGATCTTTTCATTACTAACAAACTCTCCTTCCTCGGCATCACAGAAACCTGGCTCACCCCCTCTGACACAGGTTCTCCAGCTGCACTTTCCTATTGTGGATCCCATCTTTCCCACACTCCAGCGGCAAGCATGGCGGAGGAATTGGTATCCTCCTGTCAGATAACTGCTCCTTCTCCCCAATTCCACTGTCGCCCTCTGTTACTTTCCCCTCTTTCGAGGCGCACTGTTTACACATCTACTCCCCCTCCAACCTCCAACTGGCTGTCATTTCCAGGGCCAGCCACCAATTTCTTCGACCACTTCACCACCTGGCTGCTTCACTTCCTTTCCGCTGACATCCCCACTATCATCATGGGTGACTTCAACATCCCCATTGACACTTCCCACTCATCTGTCTCTAAGCTTCTATCCCTCACTTCCTCCTTCCTCCTCAATGGTCTTCCGCAGCCACCCAAAAAGATGGCCACACACTGAACCTCATCTTCATCCGCCTCTGTTCCTTATCTAACCTCTCCAACTCACCTCTCCCTCTATCTGACCACAACCTACTAACATTCTCTTCCCTCTCCTCTCCAGGTGCACAATCCCCACTTGACAAACTTGCATACCCTTGCAGAAATCTCAAACACCTTGACCTACACTCACTCTCTTAATCCCTTCTCCCTCTTACAGACTTAAGTTCCTTACACAATGCAGATGCTGCTGCTGCTTCATATAGCACCACAACAGCTACAGCTCTAAATTTGGTCACCCCCCTTACATATAACAAAGCTCGCACAATCATCAGGCAACCCTGGCACACCAGCCTGAAAAGAACTGAGACTGACCTCCAGGGTTGCTGAGCAGAAATGGGAAAAGTCCCACTCCAACGAGCACTCTATCGCATTCAAACAGTCCTTCACTACTTTCAAGTCCACACTCACTGCAGCAAAACAAACCTACTTCTCATGTCTCATAACTTCCCTGTCACACAACCCTAAACAGCTATTCAACACTTTCAATTCTCTCCTCCGCCCCCCATCGCCTCCTCCCTCTACTTTCATCTCAGCCGAGGACTTTGCCTCATTCTTCAAGCAGAAGATTGATACCATCAGACAAAGCTTTTTCCTAAAGTCCCCACAGCCCCTCCTCATATCTACTCATTCCTCCTCCTCCAAAACCAGCTTCTCCGCCAGTTCGGAAGATCAACTTTCCTCCTTACTCTCTAAGTCACACCTCACCACCTGTGAACTTGACCCTATCCCATTCCACCTCATCCCTAACCTTACAGTCTTCATCCCAACTCTAACCCACCTCTTCAACCTGTCACTAACAACTGGTGTCTTCCCCTCATGTTTCAAACATGCCTCCATCACACCCATCCTCAAAAAACCCTCCCTTGACCCATCCTCTCTGACTAGCTATCGCCCCATATCACTTCTCCCCTATGCCTCAAAACTACTGGAACAACACGTCCATTTTGAACTGTCCTCCCACCTCTCCTCCTGCTCCCTCTTTGACCGCTTACAATCTGGCTTCCAACCGCACTATTCTACTGAAACTACCCTGACTAAAGTCACCAACGACCTACTAACCGCCAAATCCAAGCGACACTATTCTGTCCTTCTCCTCCTGGAACTGTCATCTGCCCTTGACACAGTGGACCATTCCCTATTACTACAGACTCTCTCATCTCTTGGTATCAAAGACTTGGCCCTATCTTGGATCTAGTCATACTTAACAGACAGAACCTTCAGTGTTTCTCACTCACACACCACCTCCTCATCTCGCACCCTATCTGTCGGTGTTCCCCAAGGTTCAGTCATAGGACCCCTGCTCTTCTCCATCTACACCCTCGGCCTGGGACAGCTCATAGAGTCCCACGGCTTTCAGTATCATCTCTATGCTAACGACACACAGATGTACCTCTCTGGACCTGGTATCACCTCCTTACTAACCAGAACCCCACAATGTCTGTTCGCTATCTCATCCTTCTTCTCTGCTAGATTTCTAAAACTTAACATGGATAAAACAGAATTCATCATCTTTCCCCCATTTCACTCAGCCCCCCCATCTGACTTTGGTGCCACAGACCCATATGGGTGCATGGATGGACTTCTCCACAAGAGGCCCTCACTACATTCACACACCTCCACCTTCCACCTCATACCAGCAGAGGGAGCCCTGATAGGGACATATAAAGGGAAGGTGGAGCCAGGCAGCTCAGTTGGTTAGTCAGAGTTAGTTAGTCAGAGTCAGTCTGAGTTTAGTCAGTGCTCAGAGCAGAACAGAGCAGTCAGACAGAGAGAGTCTGAGAGCGTGCCGATGCTCAGAGAGCGGTGAAGACGCAGCACGTCAGCTGCCGAGTAGTGATGTCCCCGAGTGTGGCCGACGGCGAGGAGGAAAGGAGAGTGGAACCAAGGGGGCAGAGGAGCATAGTAAGCTCACCCCGTTATACATACCGGACTCCGGGTCCGTGCCTACAGGGACCCTTTACACCCAGTAGGGTCAACCGGAATCCCAGGAGGACTACAAGTCCCTGGCAAAACTTCAAAGCTAGACACACACAGGACCAGGAACCACGAAGGCCCCGACGTCCAGGGAAAGTGGTTACCAACCGGAGGTCCTACTTCTGAGCAACAGGTGAAGTAACACATAATCTAGGCCCAGTTGCAGGCTGGCCAGGAGCATACACAGAGGCAAACACGGATCAGGAGGCCGCCTTATACCCGCTCACTGGGGCGAAGTCCTGAAGTGCACCTATCCTATGGAGTACCCTGGACCATACCTAACAATTGCATGAGTAAAGGTAACAAAGCAAATTCCCTGTCTCTGTCCGTTACTCCTACTGCGCCATCGTTCCCCCTGCACCACAACGCCCAGCGCAACCTGCATCGTTTACACTGCCCTGAGGCCTGCTCCACCTGTGGGGAGCCGTTCCATCTCTAGCTGCCCTAACATCTGCCTCAGAGGACTGTTGCAGTGCTGGTGATCCTCACCAGGTACCACAGGTGGCATTGTGGCGCCCCTGAGGGTTCGGTCGCCACAGAGATACTGCACCTCACCCAGAGGTGTGGTGTCTTCCTTCTCTCGGGTAAGATAGGTGTGCTGCACGGAACCCCAAACACCCACATCCAACACTACACCACTCCAGGCCAGCAGGAGGAGCAAGTTGCAATGTAGTTTCTGCTGAGCCCCGACCCTGGCTGGAGTAGGGGGGAATCCAAAGGTAGGGGGAACCAGTAGTGGGTGTGGGTGGAGGAAGCAGATACAGGAAGCACTTATACAGTAGGTATATAATAGGAAGCCATATTTGGAGTTGAGGTCAGTTAGTGAAGACTGTCTGGGAGCAGAGGCTCAGTCAGAACTCTGTTCCGCAAGTTAGGGCTCAGGATAGAGGCCCCGGAGTGGAGCAGGGAGTAGGCTCCATTCTCCAAAAAGGATCCCAGGGGGTACGGCGCGTGCAGGACGGCACCCGTATGCCCCGCTCCTGCCAGGTGTCAGGAGGGATCGGTTTGCTTCATTCTAATCCCCAGGGGGTCAGGTTGGTCCCGGATCCGACGTACAGGAAGGACTTCAGCATACCCCAGCGGGATTGAGAGTGGGCAGCGTAGGGCAGCGGTGAGAAGGACCAAGTGTAAAGATGGTCAAAGTAGGAACACGAGAAAGTGGGGTTCTGCCAGGCACTAAGCTGCTTAAGGAAGGACTGAACCCCTGCCTGGTGAACGCAGCGCGACGCGGGAGGCCTTCACCTGTAAAGTGCACTTGTGAATTGCCTAAGAACTGTAAGTAAAACCTTGGACGACTGCATCGAACAGCCTCTGTCTGTTTCTTCACCGGCGCCATTTTCCATCACCGCACTACAACGCCCAGTGCACCATTCATCTATTTACACTGCCCTGAGGCCCGCTCCGCCTCTGGGGAGCTGTACCATCTTTAGCTGCCTTGACATCTGTCTCAGAGGACCTTCACCAGACACCACAGGTGGCGTCACGAACTCTCTGAACTTCTACTAATAATTGATACCCCTTTGAGCACTGACCGCCCTGGGCCAGCCACCGTGATAACCCTGGCGATCAGCTGCAGGCCCCCGGGGGCGAGTCAGCGTCACAAAATGTCCCTAACAATTATATCCCCTTTTTGCACTGACCGCCCTGGGTCACGAACCGGGCCAGCCACCGTGATATCCCCCCTGCAAGCAGCCATAAGGCCCGGCTGCCGAGTACCCCATGGCCCTGGGGGCGAGTCATATCCATCAAAATCAATGGCTGTCCACTTTCCCCAGTCCCATAAGCTCGCTGCCTCAGGGTAACCCTGGACTCTAACCTCTCCTTCAAACCACATATCAAAGCCCTTTCCTCTTCCTGCCGACTCCAACTGAAAAACATCTCCCGGATCCGCATATTCCTCAACCATGAATCTGCAAAAACACTAGTGCACGCCCTCATCATCTCCCGCCTCGACTACTACAAAATCCTGCTCTGTGGCCTCCCCGCTAACACTCCCGTACCCCTCCAATCTATCCTAAACTCTGCTGCCCGACTAATCCACCTGCCTCCCGCCTACTCCCCAGCCTCTCCTCTCTGTCAAATGCTTCACTGACTCCTCATTGCCCAGAGACTCCAGTTCAAAACCCTAACCGTGGCATACAAAGCCATCCACAACCTTTCTCCTCCATACTTCTGTGACCTAGTCTCCCGGTACACACCTACACGCAACCTACGATCCTCACAAGATCTCCTTCTCTACTCCCCTCTTATCTTTTCTTCTCACAATCGCATACAAGATTTCTCCCGTGTATCCCCCCTACTCTGGAACTCTCTACCCCAAAGCATCAGACTCTTGCCTACTGAGGAAACCTTCTAAAGGAACCTGAAAACCCACCTCTTCCGAAAAGCCTACAACCTGCAGTAATCATTGCTCCACCACACCGCTGCATGACCAGCTCTACCCTCACCTACTGTATCCTCACCCATCCCTTGAAGATTGTGAGACATCGCAGGTAGGGTCCTCTCTCCTCCAGTACCAGTTTGCCATTGCGTTTTTGTTCAAGATTTTTGCAATTGTGTTTGCTATGTGACGCGCCCCCTGGGCCAGTGCTGTTTGGGGATTACCCGGAGCCGAATCTGATGGGGGTTGTAGTCTCCGAGTGGCGGCGACCCGGTCCGTGCCCAGGGTGTCAAACTCAGTGTGTGGCAGTCTTTACAGATGTTATTAGTTGTTCTTAGTGTCGACTACGCCACCCGTTGATTTGCGGTCAAAAGGCCGCCGCTGCAGCAGGGTCCGCTGAGGCTGGTGGTATATGTGCAGCTGTGGTAGTATAACCCCCAACGGGAGGGGTATAGCCTCAGGGGGTCAGGTGTAGAGGATGGTGGTAGTGGTGGTGCAGTGTGGATGGTAAGAAGACTCAGAGTCGGGCTGTGCAGTTCAGGGTTTTTACTTACTGCTGTTCTGTTGGTCACTCTGGCCTTGAGTGACCGCCCGAGCCGTGCTGCGTGCACCAGGTCCTGGACTCGGCCAACCCCCAAGCAATTCTGGAGCGTGGTCCTGAGCTCCCTTTCTGACTGTCCTCTCTACTGGCCGTTCCCACCAGGGGTCCACTTATGTCCGGCTCCCTCGGGTCTCCTATTGGGTGAACCTTCTTTGGCTTCCCTGACCCTATGCTCGGTGTGCCTTCTTAGTGGACTTGGTGAGGGGCTGCTCCACATGTAATGTCGCAGCCTCCGGTTCTTAGTTGAGGGTTGTTTCTCTCCTCCACTAATTTGGGATCCGGTTCCCTTGCGTGCCAACCCTTCACCCTTCTGGTTGTATACTGGGTTCTTGGGGTTCCTTCTTCTCCCCCTCTGGGTCCTTCTCTTCTCCTCTCTCTCTTCTCTCTGCAGGCGCTCCTGGACCTCTCTCAGGACTGACTGACCCTCTACAGAAGACTGACCCTGATCTAAGATGGTGCCCACCTTATATACTCCCTCTATGTGTGAGCTCAGGTGACCAGCACCCAATGAGCTCCTAGTCTTACCCAAACTGCTCCCCCTATCTGCCCCTACACTACTGGGATGTTCCACCCCCCTCCCACTCCAGCCAGGGACAGACACTGTCGTACCTGCACATATACTGGTGGTAGTACCGTCGGTCTGTCCCCCGGAAATGGGATGTATGTAGTGCATGCAGCTATCTGAGCTCAGTCCCACACTCCATCCTTACCCGGGAGTGGAATACCACACCTCTGGCTTGAGGTGTAATACCCCTGTAGCAGCCGAGTCCTCAGGGTGCTACATATGTATACCCCCTTTTTCACATGAAAAGTGCCAAATAATAATAATAATAATGTGCCACAGACAGTGTCCTGGAATCTCCTCCATGCTCTGGGGACTGTGCTGAAAGACATGGCAAACCTCTTTGTTATCCTTTAGGCACTGGACAACCTGTGCAACCTGAATGGGCTGCAGATACCGCCTTATGATAGCAGTATTTACAAGAACTCATGCAAAATGCAAAACTAGATACTATAATACCATTCCCTTTTTGGGGGCTGTCTTATTTTTGTCTCTCTGCTTCAAATTTCACAAAAAATTGGATTTTCCAGAACCCAAATTTTTGCAATTCAATGCTCATTAGGCATCAAGAGACATCATGACATCACTGGGTGATGCTCAACAGGACGTCATTTAAGTCCCAGTGACCACTGGAGGTTCTGAAGAGTGAAGTCAGATGGGAGAAAGGGAGTAAGCGAGCCAGCGGAGGACTGGGCAGAGACAGGAGAGGTGCAACATAAGTATATTGTACTTCTTTTATAACCTGTCTGTTTATTGTGCCCTGCATTCTGGAGAGACCTCAGAGAGAAATAGAAAGATTTTGTTACATGCACACCGCTAGGTTTAGATAGGGGCGAGACAGGTTTCATGAATTCTTTGGAATCCTTGGGGAACTGTTTATTCAGGGCGACCATAGACCATGTGCTGCAGCTTCTCTCAGTCATACAGGGGTACTTGCCCTCAGGCACAGACATGTAACTGGATTCACTTGCTGACCAGACACATTTGACACGAGTCCTCATGAACAGTTAAACAGTTGCATTTAATGAAGCCGCATGTGACGCGCCCCCTGGGCCTTGGGGTACCCGGTGCCGGGCCGGTGGATGCTGGGGGATGTCACAGTGGTGGTGACTCGGTCCGTGACCCAGGGTGGTCAATAAAAGGGGTTTATTTATAGGGGATTTATAGTGTTTGTATAAAGTTTGTGACGCCACCTGTGGTATGCGGCTACAGGAAGCCGCCGCTGCGGAGCAGGTCCTCTGGAGCTGATGTTAGTGCAGCAGGGATGGTGTGGCTCTGCACAGGTAGAGCTAGCTCCAGGGCAGTGTGGATGTTATAGGTGGTGCTGGGCGTTGTAGTGCAGGGATTGATGGCGCAGCAATAATCAGTCCACAACTTAATTGTTAGCAGAGTATTAATCCGCGTGACATCCAGAGTTTAGAACACAGAATGTAGGCTTATTCATATCCAGCATAGGCACAGCATGGAGTCTGGTGTTACTGCAGCATGAGGAGAAACAAAACATATAACAACAATACAGGAAGAGAAGGAGGGGGCATCCTGTCTGTGTGAGTTTTTTTTTTTTTTAAAACACAACTTTGTTAACAACCTCACAATATGCACAACATATGAAACAGCACACAGTAGTTGTTGCAATACACATACAGATTTATATGTATTATTCCAACACCCCCACTCAACAACTACTTATCCTCTTAGTCCCATTGTGGTTCTCAATTCTTGGAACCTAGCTCGTGGCAATGGCTTTGTCATAATGTCAGCTACCATCTTATCAGTTTCACAATAGACAAACTGAATTTTGCCACGATCTATCAAATCACGTAGATGATGATGTCTGACGTCAATGTGCTTGGTTCTAGCACTGATCTTTTCACTGCATGCAAGTTTAATGCATCCTTGGTTGTCCTCATAAATTACAGTCGGCTGAGTTGACGGTTTGCCAAGATCGTCCATCAATTGTCTTAGCCAAACAACCTCCTGGCTTGCATAGGCTGCGGACACATACTCCGCTTCTGTAGATGACAAGGCAACAGACACTTGTTTCCTACTAGACCAGGAGATTGAACTTTCTCCAACTTTAAACAAGTATCCACTTGTGGATTTACGATCACGCGAATCACCAGCCCAATCCGCATCTACATAGCCGGTAAGTTCTAGATCTCCTGCTGCAGATAGTTTTAAATTTACATCTTGCGTTTCTTTCAAATATCGGAGAAGTCTCTTAACAGCATTCCAGTCTCTTTGGCGCGGTTTTTCCACATATCTGCAAAGGATTCCAACTGTTGTTGTGATATCCGGTCGAGTCATAGTTGATATGTATAGAAGTGCCCCCACTGCCTGACGATATTTCTCATTGTTAGGCAACAGGTCATCTTCTCCTTCCAGCTTCAGGTAGGATGGTTCCATTGGGGTTGATATACCTTTGGCCTCTGACATTTTAAACTGATTCAGAATCAAATTAATTTTTACACTTTGGTTTAGAAGAAAACTTCCATCTTCCTCTCTCTGGATTTGGATTCCTAGATAATATGTCACACTTCCAAGGTCTTTTGTTTCAAAGTGCTGATTCAGAATTTCAGTCATTTTTCCAATTTCTGCGTCGTCTTGATGAACAACAATCACGTCGTCCACATATAAGAGAATATACATCCACTTTCCATCTGTATATTTTGTGTATAAGCACGGATCTGCTTGACCTCTTTTAAATCCTTCTTCCAACAAGACTTTATTCATCTTGGTGTTCCATGCTCTTGCTGATTGCTTAAGACCATAGAGAGATTTTTGTAGTTTGCAAACAAGATTCTCTTCACCTCCTTTTACATAACCTTCAGGTTGAGTCATGTATAAGTCCTCCTCAATGTCACCATTTAAAAAGGCAGTTTTTATATCCAAATGTCTGACATACATCTTTTGTACAGCAGCCACAGCTAACAAAGCTCTGAACGTGGTCTGTTTAGCGACTGAAGCAAATGTAGCATCGTAATCTTCGCCATACTTTTGAGAATATCCTTTTGCGACCAACCTTGCTTTGAATCTGTGGACTTTACCTTCAGAGTCATATTTGGTTTTGAAGACCCACTTGCACTTGATTGCCTTTTTGCCCTGTGGTAGCTTGGTGAGTTTCCAAGTTTGGAGTTGATGAAGCGATTTGATTTCCTCATTAGCGGCATCGATCCACTTTGTTCTTTCATGGACAGGTAGTGCTTGCATTTCATCCCATGACTTCGGCTCTGATTCAGTTAGTGTCTTGACAATGTAGGATAGACGTTTAGCAGGTATACCTTTGTTTGATCTTGTCGATCTCCTGATTTCAGATTCACCTGATTTTTCTGTTGTTCCTTCATTAGTTGAAGAATCCAGCCAGACTTCTACATCCTCTTTGTTGCTGTCTTGTAATTGTGACTTCAGCTGGACTACTGGCGTGATGTCACAAAACTTAGGTGATACAAAGTTTTCATCAATCACTACATCTCTACTTATTGTGACCTTGTTTGCTTCTGGGTGTAGAATCCTATAACCTTTCTGGGTTTCGCTGTAGCCTACCAGGATACCTTCCTTAGAGTGAGATTCCCACTTAGTTCGCTTTTCTTTGGGAACATGTACAAATGCTTTACTTCCGAATATTCTTATGTGATGTAGTTTTGGCTTTCTGCTATTCCATTGCTCAAATGGAGTTTTCTCTGTAGCTTTACCTGGTAGTCTGTTCTGAAGATAGCAAGCTGTCATGATTGCTTCACCCCAATATGCTGTGGGCAGATTTGCATCAAATAACATGCTTCTTCCACTTTCACATAGTGTTCGGTTCCTTCTTTCCGCGACACCATTTTGCTCTGGGTTGTACAGTACAGTGGTCTGAAATAGGATTCCATTTTTCTTTAAAATGCTCTGTGTCTCATTACTTGTATATTCAGTCCCATTATCTGCACGTAGAATCTTTGGCATTCTTCCAAATTTATTATATACTTCAGCTAGGTATATTTCAAGTTTCTCTGGAACTTCCTTCTTGCTGTGAAGCAGGTGGACAACTGTATATCTTGAATGATCATCAATAAATGTGAGAAAATATCTCTTCTTCCCTGGAGTCAGAGTGCTCATTGGACCACAGACATCTGTGTGTATTAAATCTAGTGGCTGTGCTGTTGTTGTACTAATTCTCTTAGGAAAAGCTTTCCTAGACATTTTCCCTTTGATGCAGCTAGTACACTTCATTGTCTGGTTACATAGATCAATTGTAATATCCTCAGCTAGTTGCTTTTGGACTAACTTTCTTATTGCTTCTGGGTCTCTGTGTGCCAGACGCCTATGCCACACATGTATACAGTTTTTATGCTCTTCTTGTTGCGCTGTATACACACACTCTTTGCATTTCAGCTGATAAAGTTCATCTGTGATGTTTCCCTCTGCTAGTGAGTGGCCTTCCTTTGAGATGATGCAGTTATCATGCTTAAATGTAACTTCATTTCCTTGTTTTGTGAGTTTCTTCACAGATAGTAGATTACTTTCAAGACTAGGCACATACAGCACATCCTTTACTGGGATCTTCCTGCTTTGTGTTGGTGAGATTTGACAATCAATATAACCATCTCCTATGCCTTCTGAAGTCATGTACTGACCATTAACCATAATCACTTTCTCTGATTTACTTTGGTCAAGCTTAGAAAAGAAGTCTCTGTTATTAGTCATGTGACTAGTTGCTCCAGAGTCTATACACCATGCATGCTTTGATGTATTTGCACTGACAGTAAATGCAGTTTCAGTATTCACAGAATCATTTTCTCCAGATACAGCACTTTTAACCCTTTGATGACTGCTTTGCTTTTTCAGCTGATTCATTCTAGCTTTCCAGACTCTGCAGTCAGCTTTCAAATGTCCTGATTTCTTGCAAACAAAACATTCACGTGTTTCTTTTGTGTGCTTCCTGTTATCAGTTAGGTTTTGTGTCTGTAAAGCAGATTCTGTGCTGCATATCCTACTGTTTATACCTTCTGCCTTTCGCTTATATTCATCTATGAGCTTCCTCCTGACATACTCCAGTGTAAGCTCATCATCTGGACGCGCATCTAGTGCAGTTACAAGCATATCATAGCTCTCTGGAAGGCCACTAAGCAGTAATGCGGCCACATGAAAGTCCTTTAGATCTTCCCCAATGCCTCTCAGGCGTTCTACAACTTCCAGAACACTTCTTATGTAATCCTGCATATCATGGCCTTTCTGTAGCTTAGACTGGTACAGCTTTCTCATGAGATAGAGCTTATTGCTTAAATTTATCCTCTCATGTACCTTTTGCAACTGCTCCCACATTTCCTTTGCAGTATTACATTTACACACATGCACAATCTGGTCATCATCTATACTGAGTGATATGGTACTTTGTGCTTTCTGATCCATCTCTGTCCACTCCTGTGGCACTGGGTCAGGTATAGGCTCCTGTGTGTATTTCCACGTACCTTCTCTTATCAGCAGCATTTTCACTTTGAATTTCCAGGATTGATAATTCTGGTTAGTGAGACTTGGCACTGTAAATTTCATGGAGCTGCTGGTGGTGGCCATCTTTGCTTCTTCTCAGTTTGCTGTCTTTCTTTCTTTTCTTTCCTCTGTGTTCTGGGGATCTGTGACTCTGGGAACTCTGGGGACTCTGGTACATCTGGGCCCATAACCTGTTAGCAGAGTATTAATCCGCGTGACATCCAGAGTTTAGAACACAGAATGTAGGTTTATTCATATCCAGCATAGGCACAGCATGGAGTCTGGTGTTACTGCAGCATGAGGAGAAACAAAACATATATCAACAATACAGGAAGAGAAGGAGGGGGCATCCTGTCTGTGTGAGTTTTTTTTTTTAAAACACAACTTTGTTAACAACCTCACAATATGCACAACATATGAAACAGCACACAGTAGTTGTTGCAATACACATACAGATTAATATGTATTATTCCAACATTAATGACGGTTTCCTCTTATCTTTACTGCTGGTGAGTAGACAAGCCGGGACTAGGGTACTGGCTAAAAGTGGAAGTCCGGGCAGCCTGGAAGCAAGTAAAGAATCCTCCTTGCCAGGTGAAGTTGGAGGCCTTCCCTTTCCAATAAACTCTTTGGCCCTGCTGCTTGTAGCTGTGCGGTGGCCCTCGTCCCTGAGTGCAACGGTTCTGTGCTCACCCGTATGGCAGGCAGCTCGGGCCTTGCTGGTGCGTCGCTCCCACGTGGCGGTGCTGGGCCCTGCAGTGCTGCTGAGCCTCCGGCCGTCTGATGGGGCCAGGAGACCTACAATCTCCTGCCCTCCGGTTTCTGCTGCTGGGCCTTCAGTGCCCCACAGCCTCGGACTCCGGTGTCCGGTTCTTCTGTGCTGGTCCTTCTGGGGTGAGCTGCCGTGCAGCTCCAGTCCCCAGCTCCTCTCTCTTCGACGTCCTGACTTCAACTCCTCACACTAAGTCTCACTAACCCCGCCTCCAGATCCCAGTTGCCAAGTGGAGGAACTCCCCTTGCTGGTCTTGAGCCAGGAAAGTGTTGCATGCTTAGCAAAACCTGATTAGGGGACCCCTGCTTACTTCCAGGCATGGCATAACCTCTTGTGAGGGAGGCAATGCCACTGTGGCAACCGGACCCCTGGGGTGCCACATTCCCCCCTAGTTAACTTCACAACTCCTGGACTGAGGATACCTTTAAAATTAACAATTAACAATTTAATCAGGTTACAACAGTCAAAAATTACAAAAACCCAACAAAATTTGAAAGCAGTCACTACGGCGCTTAGTCTTTACGCCACAATCCTGGTAACTGTAATTTGGCTGGTGGGAACTGCATCAACCCACTTTGTGTGTCGTCCCTGGGCATGGCTTCGGGGCACTCTTTCGTTGGGCCTGGTCTTCCGCCACGCCTGCGGTTTATTTTCTAGGCCTGTTAGTAACTATATCCAACATTGTCCTGACCACACCTAGTCCTGTGGTCCAATTGTCCATAAATTTAACAAATATACTTTTCCATTTTATTTAACGGGTACAACTATATACAACATACACTTTTATTCTCTTACACTTTAGTTTCTGCAGCAGGCATGGAGCTGACCTTTTGAACTTCTGGTCGATGTACGTAGTACGTTAGTTGTCACTACTCTACCCTGGTCCCTAGTGTCTACCCCTGGTGTGGTGGGTTCTGTGTGAACTACCCTACGGGTAGTTTGAGGTAACACAGGTAAGCTGGGTAATCTCCTACGAATTCTTTGGCTCACCCTGAGTACGACAGGTTCACTGCTAGCAGAGGGTAGATTCTCCTGGTCTGCTGATGATGAAACTTCTGTCTCTGGGACCGACTGGTCTTCCAGCTGTTCTGGAACTTCTGCAGCTTCCGGTGAGGCCGCTTGGAGAAAGGTAAGGACCGGTACTATAATTGCACTGTTCACCTGCATCCAAGACCGGGGAAGTTCTCCGAGTACTGTTTGGACCACTTCCTCCACTCCTTCTGTGGGCTGAGTGTTGTCTTGATCTTCTTCTGTGTGTTTCAACTGTTCAGGACATATCTTCAAGTGATCTCTTGAGACTGCCGCTGAAGTTTCCCCTCCATCCTTACTGATGAGGCACACTTTGATGTTATCGGAATTGGAGGGTAGGACTGTGTATGGCTCTACCTCCCACTGGTCATCTAATTTGTGGAGTCATCTCTTTCTCTTAAGTACCTGTTCTCCAGGTGACAAGGGAACGGCAGGTGCGTGCTGATTATAAGTTTTCTCTTGCTTCTGTCTCACCTGGAACAAACTTCTCTCAACACACTCTTGCACCTTGCGGTATTGCTGCTGCCACTCGGTATCCCAATCCGCATCTGGTGATTTCGTCTCTGGTGTTAAGACTCCCATGTCTAAGTCGATGGGTAGCTTACCAGGTCTTGCTCTCATCAGGTAAGCGGATGTACAGTTGGTGGAGTTCACCGGGATGTGATTATATAGGTTCACCAAATCTGGCAACTTCTCTGGCCACAGGCTACGTTCTTCAAGGGGCAACATCTTCAACAGGTCTATCACCACCTGGTTCATCTTTTTACACAACCCGTTAGTCTGGGGATGATACGGCGTCGTTCTGATTTTCTTGCAGCCGTACAAGTCACAGAATTCCTGGAACAGTTCTGCTTCAAAGGCTGGACCTTGGTCGGTAAGTACCCGTTCAGGGTAACCGTGCGGGCGACAAAAGTGCTGTTGGAACGCTTTGGCTTCCGTCTGAGCCGTCTGGTCTTTCACTGGCACTACTACCAAGAACCGGGAGTAGTGGTCTACTATGGTGAAAGCGTAGACATAGCCTGACCGGCTTGGGGCTAGCTTCACGTGGTCCAAGGCTACCAGTTCAAGTGGCTGTTTGCTGATTATGGGCTGCAGGGGAGCCCTCTTGCTGTCACGGTCTTTTCGTCTCAGGTTGCATGGACCACATTCTCGACACCATCTCTTAATTCCTTTCCTCATGCCAGCCCAGTAGAATCTCTCACGTAGCAGGACTTCCAACTTCTTCCACCCGAAGTGTCCTGCTCCATCGTGGTACGCTTCTACGACCATTAACGCATCCCGCCTCGGGACTACCACCTGCCAGACCAGTTCATGTGTCTGGGAGTTGATGCTTCTTCGACACAGCTTTCCTTCGTAGATGAACAGTTTGCCCTTCTCCTTCCACAACTGTTGAGTCTCCTGTGGAGCATCTGGATCAGGGTGCGAGTCAGCTTGCATCAGCAACTCCTTGACTAGGCGGACAGCGGGTCGCTATCCTGCGTCTCTGCCCATTCATGGTGGGGCAATGTGTTGAACATGGCCTCTCTGTTGGCGGGGCGCTTGTCCCTCACACAGTGGGAGCACTGGGTCACCCCATGACGATAGAAAGCGGGTATCTCTATCTCCTCCAGCTCTTCTGGGTCTTGTCCCCATCTGGCAAGTTGGGCATCCTGGACATCGCATCAGCATTTGCATTTTTTTGCCCCGCCCGATACTTGATGGTAAACTCGTAGTTAGACAGTCGGGCCATCCATCGTTGTTCTAGGGCACCAAGCTTCGCAGTCTCCAGGTGCGTCAGCGGATTGTTATCTGTGAAGACTGTAAATCTGGAGGAGGCGAGATAGTGTTTGAAGCGCTCTGTTACAGCCCAGACTATGGCGAGAAACTCCAACTTGAAGGAACTGTAGTTGTCGGGGTTCGTTTCCGTGGGCCAGAGCTTCCTGCTGGCGTATGCAATCACTCGCTCTCTGCCTTGCTGTACCTGGGACAGCACCGCTCCCAATCCCACGTTGCTGGCATCGGTATGAAATATAAAGGGTTGGCCATAGTCGGGGTAGGCCAGGACTTCATCTCTGGTCAGAGCCATCTTCAGTCGGGTGAAAGATTCGTCTTCTGGTTTATCCCATTTGAACGGAGGTTTCGGGTTCTTGGCCTTCTTGGACTGGCCTACCAGGAGGTCCTGCATGGGTGCTGCTATCTTGGTGAAACCCTTGATAAATCTTCTGTAGTAGCCTACCAGCCTGAGAAACTGCCGCACTTCCTTGATAGTGGAGGGTCTTGGCCAGTCCTTGATTACGTTGACTTTTTCAGGGTCTGGCGCTACACCTTCGGCGCTTACCACATGACCTAGGTACTGCACCTTGGGCTTCAACAGGTGGCATTTGGACGGCTTTACCTTCAGCCCAAAACCAGATAGGACTTCGAACACCTCGGCCAGGTGCTCCAGGTGGTCTTCATATGTCTTTGAGTAGACAATTACGTCGTCCAGGTAGAGCAGGACAGTTTCGAAGTTCTTGTGTCCTAGGCAGAACTCCATTAACCGCTGGAAGGTTCCTGGGGCGTTGCAGAGCCCGAATGGCATGCAGTTGAACTCGCTGAGGCCCATTGGCGTGGTAAACGCAGTCTTTTCTTTGTCTGCCTCTGCCACAGGAACCTGCCAGTACCCACTGGTGAGATCCAAAGTGGAGAAATAATTAGCAGATCTTAGTGCAGCTAATGACTCCTCAATTCTGGGTAATGGGTAGGCATCATTATGTGTAATGCGGTTAATTTGCCTGTAATCAGCACACATCCTCATGGTACCATCCTTCTTTCTAACGAGAACTAATGGAGCTGCCCAGGGGCTACAACTATCTCTGATCACCCCAGCCTCCTTCATCTCCTGCAACATTCCTTTGGTACATTGATAGTGAGCTGGGGGTACAGGCCAGTACACGAGTCCTCATGAACAGTTGAACAGTTGCATTTAATGAAGCCACTGGGCCTTGGAGTACCCGGTGCCGGGCCGGTAGATGCTGGGGGATGTCACAGTGGCGGAGACCCGGTCCGTGACCCAGGGTGGTCAATAAAAGGGGTTTATTTATAGGGGATTTATAGTGTTTGTATAAAGTTTGTGACGCCACCTGTGGTATGCGGCTACAGGGAGCCGCCGCTGCGGAGCAGGTCCTCTGGAGCTGATGTTAGTGCAGCAGGGATTGTGTGGCTCTCCACGGGTAGAGCTTAGCTCCAGGGCAGTGAGGATGTTATAGGTGGTGCTGGGCATTGTAGTGCAGGGGTTGATGGCACAGCAATAATCAGTCCACAACTTAATGACGGTTTCCTCTTATCTTTACTGATGGTGAGTAGACAAGCCTGGACTAGGGTACTGGCTAGAAGTGGAAGTCCGGGCAGCCTGGAAGCAAGTAAAGAATCCCCCTTGCCAGGTGAAGTTGGAGGCCTTCCCTTTCCACTAAACTCTATGGCCCTGCTGCTTGTAGCTGTGCGGTGGCCCTCGTCCCTGAGTGCAACGGTTCTGTGCTCACCCGTATGGCAGGCAGCTCGGGCCTTGATGGTGCGTCGCTCCCACGTGGCGGTGCTGGGCCCTGTAGTGCTGCTGAGCCTCCGGGCGTCTGATGGGGCCAGGAGACCTGCAATCTCCTGCCCTCCGGTTTCTGCTGCTGGGCCTTCAGTGCCCCACAGCCTCGGACTGTGGTGTCCGGTTCTTCTGTGCCGGTCCTTCTGGGGTGAGCTGCCGCGCAGCTCCAGTCCCCAGCTCCTCTCTCTTCGATGTCCTGACTTCAACTCCTCACACTAAGTCTCACTAACCCCGCCTCCAGATCCCAGTTGCCAAGGGGAGGAGCTCCCCTTGCTGGTCTGGAGCCAGGAACGTGTTGCGTGCTTAGCAAAACCTGATTAGGGGACCCCTACTTACTTCCAGTCATGGCATCACCTCTTGTGAGGGAGGCAATGCCACTGTGGCAACCGGACCCCTGGGGTGCCACACATGGCAGTGCAATTTAAGTCTCTTGAGCAACAGGCTCTAGTAACAAACAGTTTCATCTTAAAGGCACATTAACAAACAGTCTTTCTTACTAGCACAGTACATCACAGATCAAGTCTCTTTAGCAGCACACTTCTATGCCCCATAACAGTAATGATCCCACCAGCAGTCCCCGGTCCACTGTGTCATAGGCTTTAGCCTCTAGTGCAGTGAGGTACGAGGGATGGTTAGAACGCAAGGATGAGTCCAGTCCTCAGATGTGGTGTTCAATCCTTGCTTCTGCTAAACAACAGTTAACTCCTTTCTCCACTACTTTCTCTTGTAGATACCACTAGCAATTAAAAGGCAGTCACAGTGGGAGAGTCCCAGAACCCTCATCAGCCTGGTGAAGAGGTCTGTATCTTTTAAAGGGTTTGTCCACTACTTTCATATTGATGCCTTATCTGTAGAATAGGGCATCAATGTATGATCGTCTGGGGTCCTGCACCCGACACCCCTGCCGATCGGCTGTTATTGGTGGCGGCAGCCGCCGGCAGGAAGTGCTTACCTGGCCATCAAGTTACAGTGGCCAGTGCTTGTTACTGCACATCTGCCTTCTATTCAATTCAATGGGAGGTGGATGTGCAGTATCCCGCGGCGGCCACTACAGATGGACGGCCAAGCACCGCAGGTAAGCACTTCTGGCCGGCGGCGGCACCGATGACAGCTGATCAGCAGGGGTGCCGGGTACGGCATCACGGCCGATCATACATTGATGACCTATCTTTTGGATAGGGCATCAATGTGAAAGTAGTGGACAACTTCTTTAAGCTTGCTCTCCAGCTCAGAACTGACACTACCCAGTCTCACTGGGGCAGGCCTGACCACTCCCCTTAGCTGCACCCTGTTAACCCCCCTAGTTGCTGGATGCTTAAAGCGCACCTGCCAGCAGGATTGTGCTTAGTAAATTACATAGACTGGGGGGGGCGTGACCTAGCTCTTGATGTGAGAGGTCGGGTGGCAGTGCCTCTCCACCACCATTAGCTTCAATTATCCTGCACAGAGCCCGAATCAGCCAAATCCCTTATCAGGAACTGCTGTCTGAGGGTCCCGGGAGTCAGAGGCGAGCTTCTGCCAGACTCAGAGAGACCAACATGGGCCGCAAAAGGCAGAAGGATGCCGGGGCCTGCAGCAGTGCCTCAGCCCAAGATGGCACCGAGACAGAGGAAGAGGCGGGAAGGAGGAACACAGCCTATGCACGGAGGCTGGAGGCTTCAGCACGGCTGCACAGGTATGCGAGGGGCATGGAGGCAGATGAAGAAGGAAGTGAAGGCAGTGAGAAGCATGGAGATGAGGAGGAAGACGGTGAGGAGATGCCTGTGCTACATAATGTACAGCAGGAGGAGGGGGATGGTGACACTGTGCTGGCAGCTGAAAGTTCAGATGAGGCAGAGCCGACTCTGCGAGATGTATTCCAGGCTGTCTTATACTGCAAGACTGCTTTAACTGCTCTGACAAAGCAGGTGAATGGTCTGAAAGCCGACATGGGAGGCATTGAGGCTTCTATGCAGAAAGTTACAGCCAGATTGACTGAGGTGGAGGGCAGAGTTGGCGTAACAGAAGATCATTTAACCTCAGTGCAAAAGACGCAACAACAGCACACTCAGAGGATCACGGTAGTGGCTAATAAAAACGATGACCTGGAAAACCGGTCACGCAGGAACAATTTGCGTATTGTGGGCATCCCTGAAAGAGCTGAGGGTGCTGACCCCACGACCTTTGTTGAAACCTGGCTGCTGGGAAAGTTTGGGTCTAATATCCTGTCGAGGGTGTTTGCTGTGGAGCGTGCCCATCGTGTGCCCATGAGACCCCCAGTGCCTGGAGAGGGCCCTCGTACGATGTTAGCCAGAATCCTGAACTGCAGAGACCGGGACACTATTTTACGTAAGGCCAGAAAATTGACAGATCTCACCCTGGAGGGCAAACGCATTGAAATATACCCGGATTACTCGGCTGAGGTGCAAAAGCTGCGACTACGGTATGGTGAAGTGAAGAAACAGCTCCGCTCTTTGAATGTGAAATATTCTACAATTTATCCTGCTAAATTAAGAGTGGAAGCCTTTGGAAAGGTCAATTTTTTCCCGTCACCAGTAGAGGCCGCTTCGTGGTTGGAGCGGAACCGGAGCAAATTGAGAGAAGCTGAGGACTCGGCACGGTGAATACACGACCCTGCTATCCTGACTACTGGACAGGGTTGTGGTTCTACATTGCTCTGCGAAACCGCAGAGGAGGGGGAGAAACCCCCGCTGGGATCTACGTTTTATAGTTTTATAGTTAATTTGTTTGATTAATGGTTCGGGACTATGCATACTATTGATTATGTGGTGGAGAGACTGCCAATGCTGGAGGAGGACACGGCGCATGTTGATATGCGGTATACTACGATGTTGCTCAGGTTCTTTGAGCTCCCACTCTCACGTTGGGAAGAGAGTGACAAGAGAAGGGTGGGGGGAGGGGGTGGGGGGAGGGGGAGGGAGGGGGGGAGGTGGATGGGTTGGATTTGCGGGAAAATGGGGTTGCTTATGCTGTTTGACCTGGTATGCTGGGGAACAAAATGGAAAGATGTTACTTGATGATGGTGGATTGTTTTTTTCTAATGCACAATGAGTAACCGTACGGTTCGGATTTTAAGTTGGAATGTACGTGGTATATCTGACAGGATTAAGAGGGCAGCAGTTCTGAATCACATCAGATCTTGTGATCCTATGATTGCGTGCTTACAGGAGACCCATCTCACTAGAGATACTAGGCACTGGCTATCGAGAGGGTGGATGTTAAAGACATATCATTCTACTTATTCCTCGTACTCCAGGGGGGTGTCAGTCCTAATACACAAAAACGCTCATTATGAAGAGCTGGCAGTGCAAGTAGACAGTGAAGGGCAGTATGTATGGATTGCGTGCAGATTGTATGGACACAAAATGATTTTAGTGGCTTTATATATCCCTCCACCTTATTCTAAAAAGGAACTTCAAGCAGTAATGGCCTTGACGGCCAGATGGGGGGAGGCTCCGATGTTGATTATGGGAGATGTTAACAACACCATGAATGATCACTGGGATAAAGTACGTCCGGCAGGTATGGAAGCTGGACGGGACGGAATGACTGCATTTGGCACCTACGTGGGGGAGCTGGGGCTGGTGGATCTGTGGAGAGTACGAAATGAGGGTAAGAGGACCTTCTCGTGTCACTCGGCTACACACGGAACACTGTCAAGGATAGACCTGGCTTTTGGGGATACTGCTATGGATGGGATGGTGGGGGAGGTGGAATACCTACAGAGGACTCTATCGGATCATAGTCCTATGGTTGTCACGCTTCTAGTGGGATCTGCTCAGGGTCAGAGGGGAGGTTGGCGTCTTCACCCGACGTGGCTTAAAGTGGTGGATATGGGTGGCATAACCAAAGAACTAGAGCACTTCTTCCAAGTTAATGAAGGGAGTGCTGAGGCTACAGTGGTGTGGGAGGCTATGAAGGCATTTACGAGGGGACTCTTTATAAGTGAGATCTCACGGTGTAAGACCAAAACTAAATTGGCAGATCAACAAATAAAGGATGACTTGACAAGGGCAGAGGCAGACATGATTTTGGCGCCAACGAGTGTAGCTCACAATAGACTAAAATTGGCACAGGAGGCAGTTAATGAACTGCACATGATGCAAGCCGAGAGGAAAAGGGCATTTCAGCAAGCCCAATTCTTTGAGGAAGGAGAGAGAGTGGGTCGCTTGTTGGCGGTGATATCTGCGGCACAGAGGGAGTCTTCCAGGGTGTACAGGTTGAGAGACCAAGCGGGGACGACTCTGACAGACACAAAGGACATATTGGAGGTCTTTAAGGAATATTACATGGCACTGTACAATTCAAGAGTACGGGACACAGAGGGGGCCGTAGAGGAATTCTTGGAGGGCATCTCACTGTCTAAATTGTCTGAGGAAGATAGGTTAAGGTTGGATGAACCTGTGAGTGTGGAGGAGGTGGAATGTGCAATTCTGTCTATGCCCAATAACAAATCACCGGGTGCTGATGGTCTACCTGGGGAGGTGTACAGGGAGCTGGTGGAACTGCTAGCCCCAAAATTGAAATCTGTGTTTGATGAGGCTTTGGAGAAGGGGGCGTTACCGAGATCAATGGAGGAAGCGGTGATAGTGGTTCTGCCAAAGGAGGGGAAAGACCCCATGGATGCGGAGTCGTATAGGCCCATATCGTTGTTGACAACGGATGTCAAAATACTCGCTAAGATCCTGGCCACCCGGCTCACCGGGGTTGCGCATACTGTTATTCACGAGGACCAGTCGGGCTTTATGCCCAACCGCTCCACGGCTGTTAACTTGAGAAGATTATTTCTTAATATGCAGCTGCCTGCTGATAATGGTGGCGGGAGAATAGTGATGTCATTGGACGCTAGGAAAGCATTTGATAGCGTGGAATGGGAATATTTATGGAAAATCATGGAAATAATGGGATTTGGCCCCGCATTCATGGCCTGGGTGAAGTTATTGTATTCATCCCCAAGGGCGGTAGTTAAGGTGAATGGTGAACGGTCCGGGATGTTTGACTTACATAGGGGCACAAGGCAGGGGTGCCCGCTGTCCCCGCTATTGTTTGCGGTGGCTGTGGAGCCCCTGGCGGCCAAAATAAGAGCTGAGAGAGGAGTGGTCGGATTTAAATTTGGGAGGCTGGAAGAAAAAATATCACTGTATGCCGATGACATCCTGTTATTTCTGGAAAATGCAGGAGAGACATTGGGGTGCACGATGGATGTAATTAAACAATTTGGGAGCATTTCGGGACTGGAGATAAACTGGCACAAGTCTTATGTCATGGCTGTAGATAGACCAATAAAAGCGGAGGAGATAGATGAGAGGGGGAAGCAGCTCCAGCTGGTTTCACAATTTAAATACCTTGGGATATGGGTGGCGCTTCCATTGACATGATTCACGGATCTGAATTTAGTTCCTCTGCTAGAGAAATTTAAAAAGAAAATAGGCGCATGGTGCCAATTGGCTTTGACGGTGACGGGTAGAACTAACCTGATTAAGATGGTCCTTATGCCACAACTAATGTACGTTTTGCACAACTCACTGATATGGCTACCAAAAAAACGGTTTCAGGGTATTGATTCTATTTTCAGATCCTTGATATGGGGCAAGAGGCAGGCAAGGATTAAATTGGGAACGCTGCAAAATGGGAAGGAGGAGGGAGGATTGGCCGCTCCCAATCCCTGGGTCTATTTCTTGGCAGTACAAGGCCAGCATGTCAGGGGATGGAGAGAGCCCGATTGTGGAGGGGCAGCTTGCCGGGTGCTGGTACATGTGTCGGGGAGACGCCCACTGGTCCAGGCGTTAGAGGATGGTACCTTTAAGAAATTGGGAGCAATATATCCTACCTTAGGCTTGACTCAGAAGGTATGGGACACTATTAAAAAGATCAGGGGGGTGGACGGGCTGACTAAGTACTCACCGGTGTTGGGCAATGAACATCTGCCGGAACTTAATAAGCTGTGTCAAATGGGCAATTGGAAGGCGCAAGGAGTGAGATATGTGTGCCAGCTGCAGAGTGGAACGGACCTGAAGACCTTTGAGAAATTGAGAGAAGAATTTGATTTGCCTTTGGTATGGGGATTTCAATACTATAGGCTTCGACATGCTTGGAGGGCACAGTGTGGATTGGGAGACATGACGGTTCAGGGTGACATTGTACTAGACTTTGTGTGTATGAAGGGAGGGATGAGGGGAGTCATATCGAGCTTATATCATGACCTACTGCACTCCTATCTGGGGGGGAATCACCTCATTGCAAAGAGTAAATGGAAAAGGGAGGTGGGTACCCTCACAACAGAACAATGGGAGGCGATTCTAGAATATGTCCCGAAGATCTCTTTAAGCGAGCAGGCACGGATTTCCCAATTATACATAATACATAGGACATACAAAACACCGCTGCGCCTGTACAAGGCGGGCTTGAGGGGAGATTCCAATTGCCCTAGATGTGGCACGGACCAGGCCGGACTGCTACACATGCTATGGTCATGCCCACGGTTGGTGGCTTATTGGTTGTTCGTTGTCAGCAAAATTGAGAGGGCTTATACATGTATAATTGACAGAAACCCGGTGCTGTGTGTTTTGGGGGAGGTGGATGGAATACCTGTCTCAGAACATTACAAAGTGGCGATAGCGCGATTGCTATATGTGGCACGCAAACTAATAGCACGAAAATGGACAGATTCGGAACCCCCCACTAGGAGGGAATTTATTGCTCAGACACGTACGGTAATGCATTTAGAGGAAAGCATTTATAGGCGGAGGCATGGAGAGAGAACTTTTGGGAAAATATGGTCCGCATGGATGGCGGTAATATGATTGTCAATGTTCCCAGGTATGCCCGGCATAAGGAGTATTGGCGGGAGGGGGGAGGGGGGAGAGGGTTTTGACTGTATTATTACACGTTATGTGAATTGTTATATGTATATTGATAACTGTTTGCTGTTAAAATTTTTTGAAACCTAAATAAAAATAATTGGTTTAAAAAAAAAAAATTACATAGACTGACAGGTGGACACCGTTACACTGAGTAAAATGATACCTTTCATGATGAAATCCGTCCAGCGGTTCTTTTATAATCTTTATTTTCAGTTCTGCCATAATGATATGCATGTGCTCTGGTGCTCTCATTATGTATTCATGTATTCCTATCTCTGGCCTCTGACAGGTCACTGTGCTTTCAGTGACCTGCCTACTATTTTAAATACTGACTGTGTAATTTCCCTGCCCATGTGAAATTTACATATCCCAAAATGGCCGCCCGATGCCCGCGCAGTAGCATCTTTCGGTTGCCGAGAGATGCTACTGCTCACATGCGGCGCCATATTTCTGCACCCACGCTCTTTTTCCAAAAGCAAAATGGTGCTTGTGCGTGCGCAGTAGTATCTCTTGGCAACCGAAAGTTGCTACAGCGCATGCGTGGGTGTTGGGCGGACATTTTGGGATATGTAGATTTCAGATGGGCAGAGAAATTACACAGCCAGTATTTAAAATAGTAGGCAGGTCATTGAAAGCACAGAGACTTGTCAGAAGCCAGAGATAGGAATACATGAATACAGAAGCAGAGCACCAGAGCACATGCATATCATTATGGCAGAACTGAAACTAAAGATTATAAAAGAGCCACTGGACGGATTTCATAATCAAAGGTATCATTGGCACCCACCTGACAGTGTATGTAGTTTACTAAGCACAATTCTGCTGACAGGTATGCTTATCAACACCTTATGTAATATCTACCTGTCACACTCTTCCCTCCTTTTTGAATGTCGTCCTCGACGTTTGCCTTCTACCTGGTTACCTTAACCAGCCTCTTGGAGTTGTGGTAGTTCTCCCCTAACTATCCTCAGATAGTGTTCCCCCAATACTGCCTCTTTACTTAAAGGTGAGTTGGTAGTTAGGCACTATGGACCCCTTTAAGCAATTTACACATACAGCACACTTACCCTATCTACATCTCTTGTCAATCGGTCTCCTGCAAGAAATACACAGATTTAACCACAATTTTAACCAACAACTATTCTTCAGCTGGAGATTTTTGCTCGTCTTCAACCGGCTCTCCCTAACTACCACTAAACATTTTTCAAATTCAAGTGCAAAAATGTTAAATATAGCATAGTCTTTGTAAAATATTTGGCATGAAATAGAACACATATATTCAACACAACCCATTTTCTTGAGAGAGTGTGCCACTTTAAGAACACAGTCCTTTGTTTCTTAAGGCACGGGGTCCTCGGTCCTTCTAGGTAAGGACCCTGGAACAGGCAAGGGAGACAGTCCTTTAAAACGGGGGCAGAAACAATGTCCGTTTCTTGTAAACATCTAAGGCACAGTCCATAAAGTGAAATTTGGAAAACAGTTCCTGGACAGGATACGGCACAGTCCATAAGTTGAGAGTGAAGACTCCCCAACTCGCTTGAGGTGCCCGCATATCCAGCAGAAAAGGACACAACAGGTGCAAATAAAAAAAATAAGGCAAAACCAAAAATAAATATCAACTTGTCCAGCTACTACCGTAGTTTTTAATATACCATAGGCCTATCCGGCCTTAACAGGGAAGCAGTAGCGGTCCTTCTACTGTGGTCACAGTCTCTGGTGGTTTTACCAGCCTTCAAGGAAAGAACACATCACATTACCTAGGCAGAGATGAGGAACTATCACTGGAACACGGCATGCAACCAACACAACTCGGTGATTTTTTTTCTTTTTGAGAGAGAGCAACACTGTCCTAGTCCTTTTTATTCTTTGGTTGGTACCAGTCTACAGTAAATGGACACTGCGCTGCATTGATAGTGGGGAGTTGAACTGATGCTGGGAGGGGTTACTCTCTTGCCACCCCAGCAGAAGTGGCCCCCTCCTTGGTTGTGGCCTGTGGGACAGGTTTGCTCTCCCAGTTGGGACGAATCCTGAAGCGGGGCCCAGTAGAGATGGGGAAGAATCCTCTCATTTGACACGAAGCTCTTGGTTCTTCTGCATCTGCCCAATCCTCGGGGTGGTACTACTCCATTTCAACTATGCGGGAGACTGAAATGGCGTACCAGCCCCGAGGTCCCCACATCTTTAAGAATCTGACCTTGTCTCCTGGCCAGAGACTCCGGGTCCGTCCTAGGGCATAATCCCTCTCCACCGACCTCCTGTTGACAAATATGTCCAGGCGAAGCCAAATCCCTTTAGCTGATAAAAATTTATGACCGTACCTCTGATCATCGATCCTCCAGGCAGTCCCTTCCTGGGTACTCTCTCCACTCCTGGGCATACTCCTCCATCCGTCTCTTCTCCTGGATGATCTTTTCTTTCCATGCAGCCAGGCGTTGTTGGAAGTTGTATTCTTCCTGTTCTTCTTTGGAGATGATGGGCACAGGAACAGACCTTTCAGCCTGGCCAGGCTGAGCAACAACATCGGCAGGTGGTGGGATAGGTGCCCCCGGTGGAGTAGGTGGTAGGGTAGGTACTGGTTTCCTGGTGTTGATAGGCAAGGGGAATGCATATGACTCCTGTTTCCTCCAGGCCCCCATCCTTTCACCTCCTCTGGCTATCCAGGCTATATCATGTATTTCCCGGATCCATCCCCTCACTCCCCCATACTTGGGATTCACACAGTAGGCCCTAGGGGGTGAGAATGGACCCCGTGGAGGTGGCAGTTTGGTCATCCACTGCTCTCCAGGTAATGATAACAGAGAGTAATCCAACTCCTCTTCCTCCGCTGGCGGCTTTACGACCGGTCCCTGCTTGGTGGTGACCATCATATGGGTATGGAATGAGGCCGGGGGTTCCCTCACCCTTGCGCGGGGTGAGTGGCGGTCCGAGCGGATCATCACTACTGGTATCAGTTGGAGAGCGGGGGCTAGTGACTCACCGGCAGGAACACAGAGCGCCGCCATCTTCCTTCCGGTCCCGCTGTGCACGCTGGTCCCGATCAGAAGTCCCGTCCCTCTCTCGAGAGCGGAGGTCGGGGCGGACGTCACGGCCCCAGTGGTGGCTTCCAGTGCGGTGGGCCAGGTCACGGTCAGGGTACCTGTGGGCAGCAGGTCCTCCGGTGAGTCCGGTACTGGTCGGAATCGTTCTGGAACGAGCAGCGGTCCTTCAGGTGGGTCCGGTGCTGGGCAGGATTACGCGGTGGCCTGCGGCGGGATGACAGCCGGGGCTCCGGACATCGGCTCACGGTCCACAGTTGGTGGTGGGATGGGCACAGGGTCCGACGGCAGACCTCGGGGTCCCAACTCCTGCCTTCGGGCTGCCTCCGGATTCTGATGAGGCGGTGCGGCCGTGCCCTGGCCTGACTGGGTATTGCCCGGTACCTCGCGGTTGTGGGTGAGGTGATGAAGGGCTGCGTCCTCCCCTGCTTCTCTTCTTGCTGCAGGCTGCTGGGACATAGCACACCTTCCTAGCTCCGACATACTGGCAGGCACTATGACTCGCACTCTCCTCTCCTTTTCACTCCTGACCAGAATGGAGTTCTTCTGGCCAGAAGAGCTCCAGCTCACTCTTACTCCTCCTCCTCTAGGACAGTACCTCACTGGCCATTGGTCTAACATGCTGGTGGTTGGGGTGTCTTTTCTCTGAGGCCAGCCTTCCCCAGCTTGTTCCACTGCAGGAGGTTTGGCCCTGTTTGGCGCTCTTTTATCATATACTCCTACAAGATGGGATGTCCTTCTTCTTCCCCACTGTGCTTTTAACAAAAACAGACACCATTTTAACTGTACAACATGTGTCAAGTCTTGCATTTTGCAGGTGCCTGTTTCTCTGTATTTTATCTCCTTATTTCTTCCCAGTCATCACTGGCTGTCTTCCCTTTTCACTGGTATACCAGGGTTGAATTGAGGTGCTTTGCTGCTATGTTTTTCCAGACACTTTGCCTCTTCTCCCTCCTATACGCTAATTCCCGCTCAGGACTCCCCGTACGGGCCACCAATGTTACGTGCACACCGCTAGGTTTAGATAGCGGAGAGATAGGTTCATGAATTCTTTGGAATCCTGGGCGAACCGTTACTCAGGGTGACCATATACTGCAGTTTCTCTCAGTCATACAGGGGCATTCACCCTCAGGCACAGACATATAGCTGGATTCACTTGCTGACCAGACACATTTGACACGAGTCCTCATGAACAGTCGCATTTAATGAAGCCGCACGGCCAGTGCAATTTAAGTCCCTTGAGCAACAGGCTCCAGTAATAAATAGTTTCTTCTTAAAAGCACATTAATAAACAGTCTTTCTTACTAGTACAGTGCAGCACAGATCAAGTCTCTTTAGTAGCACACTTCTATACTCCCACAACAGCAATGCTCCCACCAGCAGTCCACGGTCCACAGTGTCACAGGCTTTACCTTCTAGTGCTGTGAGGTACGATGGGGCGATTAGAATGGAAGGATGAGTCCAGTCCTCAGATGTGGTGTTCAATCCTTGCTTTTGCTAAACAACAGTTAACTCCTTTCTCCACTACTTTCTACTATAGATACCACTAGCAACTAAATGGCAGTCACAGTGGGAGAGTCCCAGTATCCTCATCAGCCTAATGAAGAGGTCTGTATCCTTAAGGATATGTGCCCACGATGCCCAGCTCGCGGTACACTACACCGAAGGACCTGCCGTCACATGACTATGATGTCAGCGCAGGTCCTTCAGTCCACCGCGATCTGCCGGCAAGTGAAGACGATAGCAGCGGGGGCCATCAGAAGGTAAGTATAATATATATTTTATTCTTTCTTTTACAGGTTCTATGGTACCTGGGTCTGGAGGAGAGTCTCCTGTCCTCCAGACCCTGGTACCATCCGCACATTGAAACGTTTGGATTCCGCATCTACAGATGTAGTGATGCGGATTCCATGCGTTCCAATGAAAGTCAGTGGCGGCAAAAACGCTGTGCTTCCGCAAAATATTTGGTAGTGCTGCGTTTTTTCCCACAATGATAACCCGCAGTGGAAATTTCCGCAGCATGTGCAAAGCACATGCGGATTACCATTGGGGAACATGGCAGGCTTTCTACCATGCATTTATGCAGCGTTTTTGCCGCTGCGGAAACGCTTAAAAAACGCATCGTGGGCACACAGCCTTAAGCTGGCTCTCCAGCTCAGAACTGACACTACCCAGTCTCACTGGGGCAGGCCTGACCACTCACCTTAGCTGCACCCTGTTAACCACCCTAGTTGCTGGATGCTTAACAACATCTTATGTAACATCTACCCATCACAAGTTTACCAGTAATTCAATTTGCGTTGAATACATTTGCCGCAAATCACATTTTCTGGCCGAATTCAAGTGAATTTGTCTCATTGAATTTTAGCAGTTTGACGCATCTCTAGTAGAGAGATAAATAGACACTCAGACATGAAGTACAGACAGATAGATGATAATAGATAGATGGATAGATGGATATTTTCTTTGTTTTTGCAACTACCTTTTAATAGTTTCCTACAACTCTACTGTAGTTCTAATACAGTGTAATATCCTCAAAGCCCCCAATACTCAGTATAATGCTCTCTACACCAGGATGTCCGCATAGCTCCCATATCTATATATATAATCGTCTTATCCCGTCTGTCTGTCTGTCTGTCTGTCCAGGAAATCCCGCGTCGCTCATTGGTCCGGCAGCGGCCAATCAGCGCCGGGGGATTTCTAAAAAAAGATGGCGGCCGTTAGCGGCTCATCTGCGGGATGGAGCTGAGCGGCGATGCAGCCGGGAGATGAGCACCGCGAGGCGCTCATCTCCCGGCCGGCAACAGCAGAAGGAACCCGACCGCCGGACCCATCTGCGGGACGGAGATGCAGCCGGGAGATGAGCGGCGCGGCCGGTATCAGCGGAAGGACTGCCGGCGCCGCTGACCTCCATGCGGAAGGGAGGACCGGGGAGCGGCGCTGCGGGTCGGGATACTTCTGCTGCGAGCGCCCGCGATGTCCCGGGTTCTCGCAGCGTAAGTAGCCGCACAGGCAGCGCCGCTCCCCGGTCCTCACCAAGACTATTCGATGATTGGTCGCGGTCTTCGAACCCGACCAATCACTGATCTTAGCGCAAAACTTAAACACCGCTGTGCTGATTGGTCGCCGACGCTGGCCGCGACCAATCACCGATTTGGGCGCCAAATTTAAATATCGGCCGCGACCAATCACCACAGCGGTGTTTAAATGTGGAGCCAAGATCGGTGATTGGTTGCGGCCGATATTTAAATTTTGGCGCCCAAATCCAAATCGCGGGCCAAGACAGCGACCAATCACCGATTTGTGCGGCAATTTTAAATAGCGTCCACGACCAATTGGATGTCAGCAACCACCGGCCGCTTTTTGTGCCAAATTTAAACACCGCTCTGCTGATTGGTCGCAGCCGGCGACCAATCAGCGATTTTGGCGCCAAATTTAAACCCCGCTCTGCATCGCTCTGCTGATTGGTCGCGGTCGCCGGCCGCGACCAATCAGCACTATTGTCGCCAAATTTAAACACCTCTTTGCTGATTGGTCGCGGTCGCAACTAATCAGCGATTTTGGTGCCAAATTTAAACACCGCACTGCTGATTGGTCGCGGCCGCCATCCGCGACCAATCAGCGAGATTGGCACCAAATTTAAACAACGCTCTGCTGATTGGTCGCGGTCGCTGGCCTCGACCAATCAGCGATTTTGGCGCCAAATTTAAACAACACTCTGCTGTTTGGTCGCGGCTGGCGACCAATCAGCGATTTTGGCGCCAAATTTAAACCCCGCTCTGCATCGCTCTGCTGATTGATCAAATTTAAACAACATTCTGCTGTTTGATCGCGGCCGGCGACCAATCAGCAGTATTGGCGCCAAATTTAAACACTGCTCTGCTGATTGGTCGCGACTAATCAGCGATTTTGGTGCCAAATTTAAACACGCTCTCCAGTCCTCACTAACACGCATCGCTAATTGGTCGCGGCCGCCGCCCGCAACCAATCATCGATATTGCCGCCAAATTTAAACACCGCTTTGCTGATTGGTCGCGGTTGCCGAACGCGACCAATCAGCGATTTTGGCCCCAAATTTAAACACAGCTCTGCTGATTGCGCCCGGTCGGCCGCATACCTATTCTAGAATACCCGATGCATTAGAATCGGGCCACCATCTAGTATACACTATAATGGCCCACATCTCCTGTGTACACAGTATAATACTCCTCACACTGTATGATAGCCAACTATACTAGTACTAACATTGTGTACTGCCCACAAAGCCCCCAATTCTAGCCGCAGAAGGCTTATTACGATCTGACTTTACAGGACGCAAAGGAATACGCCAAATTAAAAACCAAAATATTGGCACGCTCAGGAGTGACTATGTCTGTCAGAGCACCAAGGGTCCACCACTGGGCGTATGCTGACGACAGATCTCCACGCTCATAGATGTTCGACTTGTTACATCTTGTACAAAAATGGCTGCAGCCAGTGTCTTCCTCTCCTGCCCAGATGGTTGAGCGTGTGGTGATGGACAGGTTCATCCATTCCCTAACCAGGCTGATGCAGACCTGGTTTGCCCAAGGTGACCCTCGGACGCAGACAATCTCGTAGGTCTGGTAGAAAGATACCAAGTGGTCGAAAAATCCCTGGGGAAACCCGACATAGCCACCTACCCTTACTGGAGTGCCCAAAAGGGGATAGGTTCACCATGGAAGGGATTCAGAGCTACAACTGATGGAATTCCATTTCCACTGAAGAGACTGCAAGGTCTGTTGTGAAGGATGTGATTTGTTGGCGATGTCGCAGTCCGGGACACGTAGCCGCCCAGTGTCATACATCTGCTGAGCCTAGGCAGATGATGATCATACTATGCTTACCCAACATGCAGTGTGGACTGTCGACACGGCGAGGGGCCGCAGGGGTGTGCCATGTCCGTTAATGGAGTGATGGGCTGTTGGACTCCAGGAGTCTGGTGACCTTGATCAGGGATAGTGTTCTCGTTCTCATTTCCACTGTCGAAAGTAAGTTCCTGGCCAAGTGGCAGGGCCCATATGAGATGGTGGAGAAACTCAGTTAAGTGAACTCCGAGTCCACCAGCATGGCTGAAGAAAGCCGCACCAAGTATACCATGTGAACTTGCTCAAGCTGTGGCGGAACCGGGAGCCTGTGGAAACTCCTTGCCTGGGAGCCGCTCCCGAAGGCAAGGTGGAAGAGGTCACTATTTCAGAGACTCTATTGCCAGCCCAGAAGCAAGAGTGTCGAGAACTACTACAGTGGAATCGGGAGCTGTTCTCAGAGTTGCCGGAGCATACTCAGGTGGTAGAGCATGACGAGTTAACAGAACCACATGTAAGAGTGAATCTGAAGCCGTATCAGGTTCCGGAAGCACGCCGGGAAATGATCTCGGCCGAGGTGAAAAGGAGGTTAGACCTCGATGTGATAGAGGAGTCAAAGAGTGGGTGGTCGAGCCCAATCGTCCTCGTACCAAAACCCAACGGAGAGTGGAGGTTTTGTAATGACTAGCGCCGGCTGAATGAGGTGTCCAAGTGTGATGCGTACCCGATGCCCCGCGTTGACGAACTCATCGAAAGGCTTGGACCGGCGAGATACATCACCACTCTCGACCTGACGAAGGGCTATCGGCAGATCCCCATGTCCCAGGTGGCCAAGGAGAAGACGGTTTTCTCTACACCCAGATGGGTGCTTTCAATACACTTGGATGCCATTTGGGTTACAGGGGGCCTCAGCCACCTTCCAGAGGGCTATGGATCGGATCATAGCCCCACATAAGAAGTATGCCGCAGCCTACCTTGACGACATTGTAGTTTTTAGCCCAGACTTTAGAACTAAACTACAGCCCATTCTGGATGCTCTAAGGAAGGCGGGATTTGCAATAAATCTGAAAAAATGCACCTTTGGAAAAGAGGAGGCCAAGTACTTGGGCTATGTCGTCGGGAGAGGCGAAATAAAGCCGCAAGTTAATAAAGTGGAGGCAATCCAGACCTGCCCGCAACTTCTCTCCAAGAAGCAAGTGAGAGCATTCCTGGGAATGGTGGGATATTACCGGCAGTTTAACCCAAATTTTGCCATGATGGCTGCACCATTGACGGATCTCCTAAAAGGCACCAGGTCAACCATGGGGAAGTGGACGGAGAAAACAGAGACCACGTTCCAACTATTGAAGTCAGCACTGTGTAAACAACCGGTCCTGGTCGCACCAGACTTTAACCCCTTTACGACATAGGGCGTATTAGTACGTATCTGTGCCCTGGGCCTTATGGACCAGATACGTATTAATACGCCCTATCTTTAATGCGGCACCGCGACCGAAGTCGCGGTGATAGCATTAAAATTCCGGTGCCATCTTACCTTAGGGTAGATGGTGCCAGCATCTTGGGGGTGTCGCCGCCCCTTCACACCCACGATCGCTGTGATTGGCTGTTCAATTCTGAACAGCCAATCACAGCATTTCTCACTGTTTCCGGCAATCAGATTGCCGGAAACAGTGATGTGCAGCCTAGGATCGGTGCTCCTAAGAGCACTGATCCTATGCTGTTGCCTAGTAACCCTGCCTGTCACCTCCCCATGACCCCCTGTGATGTCAAATAAGCCCCAGCCAGGTCTGATTGGAGCGATCGATGATGACATCGATTGCTCCAATCAGAGTACCTGAACACAGGTGACAGGGCGGTCACAGGGCGATGACCGGCTTGTGACCTGCCTGTCACCTCTTTGTGACCCCCTGTGATGCTGCCCAGGCCCCTGCCATCTCTGATTGGTGCGATCGATGTCATCATTGATCTCACCAATCAGAGTACCTGACCGGGAGGTGACCGGGTGGTGACCAGCCGGTGACCTGCCTGTCACCACCCTGTCACCCCACTGTGACCGCCCTGCAGATCCTCACACTTGGTGAGGATTTCTACAGAGCGGTCACGTCTGATCTGCGCTGTGCTGGGCCTTGTAGTGCCACAGAATCTTCTGTTACACTACAAGACCTTTCTCCTACCTGCTCCAGTGGCTGCTGCTGCTCCGGCATCCTGCTGCGGTCTCCAGGGTCCTGGATCTCCTGCTCCGGCATCCTGCTGCTGTCTCCAGGTTGCTGGGTCTCCAGCTTCGGCGTCCTGCTGCTGTCTCCAGGGTCCTGGGTCTCCAGCTCCTTATCCAGCTGCTGCGGATCCTGCTCCAGAGCCTCTTCCAGAACCTGCAGCTGATCCTGCTGAAAGAAGAACAGAGAAGACTTTGGTAAGTCCATCTCTGTTCTCCCCTCATTCACCCCTCTACCCCCCTCCTCCCCCCCCCCTCCTTTTACCCCCAATCCTCCCCCCCCCCGAGCGCTGAGCAGTGTCTATGTCACTGATCAACGTCCGTGCTCGCTGCTTTTCAGGACTTTTTCTTGCCCCTGTCAATCCCCCCCCCACCTTTGCACCACATCCGCGCACACACCCATCAGCTGCCGAGAGTTGATAGGTGACATAGTTCACCGATCCGCACTCGTGCTCGCTGTTTGCACCACCTACGGTAGTTCCTTTTTTTCTCTTTTTTTTTTCAGAAAAAAAAAATTCACACCAAGCACACTGACACACACACACTCTAAATAAAGTACTGACACACACGCACCACATACACGAGAAAAAAAAAATGTCCGGCTCATCCCAAACTTGCTATTCAGCGGAGGAGGCATACGCTATTGTTGCCTCCGACACTGAGACTGACAGCGAGGGCGAGGATCCCACATTTCTTTACTTTTCCGACGCCTCATCGTCCTCCTCTTCCTCCTCTTCTTCCTCCTCTTCCTCCTCAGGTGCTGCTGGACCGCCCCGCAGTCGTCGCAGGAGAGAAGATGTTCCAGCGCCCCCCACTACTGACCCCATATGGACCTCGCCCCCCGAAAATGTTGAGCCACTGATTCCTGATTTCGTGGCGGAATCAGGAATCAAGTTTGACACCACCGGCCTCACAGAAATAGACTTTTTCAAAGTCATTTTCTCTGAGGATTTTATAAACCTCATGGTGGGCCAAACTAATTTGTATGCTCATCAATTTTTGGAACAAAACCCCTCTTCATCATTTTCTAACTGGTCTCCTGTAGACGCAGAAGAAATGATGAAGTTTTGGGGCCTGGTCCTTCATATGGGGATGTTGACGTTTTGTATAACACTCCAGTGTTCCGAATGGTCATGACCCAGACACGTTTTGAGGCCATCCGCAAGTTCTTGCATTACCAAGATAATGCAATGTGTCCTGCATGCAATGACCCAAACTTTGATCGTCTTTTCAAAGTTCGGCCGGTCATCGAGTTCTTCAACAAGTTTGGTGAAGTGCACGTGCCCCAAAGGGACATCTGCGTGGATGAGTCCTTAATTTCTTTTAAGGGGCGGCTTGGATTCCGGCAGTACCTGCCCAGTAAAAGGTCCAGGTACGGGATCAAGCTGTATAAACTTTGGGGGAGTACCTCAGGGTACACTCACAAGTTTAGAGTTTATGAAGGGAAGGACTCCTGGATTGAACCCCCTGAATGCCCCCCTGTTCTGGGAGTGAGTGGGAAAATTGTGTGGGACTTGGTGCACCCACTGCTGGATAAAGGTTATCACCTGTACGTGGATAACTTTTATACAAGTAACCCGCTCTTCAAGTCCCTCTCTGCGCGACATACCGCAGCTTGCGGTACTGTCCGCAAAAATCAGAAATGCCTCCCAAAGGCGCTAAGTGGGCAGCTGCTCAGAAGGGGTGAGAGCAGAGCCCAATGTAGCGACCACCTGTTGGTGGTCAAGTACAAGGACAAGAGGGATGTCCTTCTCTTGACCACCATACATGGTGATGGCAGCACCCTCAGCACTGTAAGAGGCTCCACTACACAGGTCGCCAAACCAGACTGTGTAGTGGGGTACAACAAGTACATGGGGGGAGTTGATCTCTCCGATCAAGTCCTCCAGCTGTACAGTGCTTTGAGAAAGGCCAAGGTATGGTATAAGAAGCCGGCCGTGCACATTGTTCAGATGGCAATGCACAACGCTTTCCTTCTGTCAAAATGTGCAGGCCAGACTTCTACGTCGTACCTTCACTTCCAGGAGACAGTTATCAAGGCCCTGATATTTGGCAGTGGTGGTGGAGCGGGCCCCTCTACTTCTGGAACTGAAGGACCTAGAATTGTACCTGGCCAGCATTTCCTGGGGCAGATCCCTCACAGCGGAAAAAAAGGTAAGTCACAAAAGAAGTGCCGAGTGTGTTACCGAAGGGGAATACGCAAGGACACCATTTACCAATGTGACACCTGCCCCGACAAACCTGGCCTCTGCATGAAAGACTGCTTCAAAAGGTACCATACTTCCATGGACTATTGAATTAATTTCTGATGTATGACAACCTGACAAACACTACACAGCTGACGTAATGTTCGTCAGGTTGTCATACTTCAGTTGTGTAGTGTTTGTCAGGTTGTCCTACACAACTGGCGTATAACACTACATTATAAAATTGACAAATCAGGTATCTTCCAAAAAGGGGGCACTTGTTGGGCATTTCCACTGTTTAGGCACATCAGGGGCTCTGAGAACGTGACATGACGCCCGCAGACCATTCCATCAAAGTCTGCATTCCAAAGCGTCACTCCTTCCCTTCCGAGCCCTGACATGCGCCCAAACAGTAGTTTTCTCCAATACATGGGGTATCAGCGTACTCAGAAGAAATTGCACAACAACTTTTGGGATCCAATCTCTCCTAGTACCCTTGTGAAAATACAAATATTGCGGCTAAAAGAGCATTTTTGTGGAAAAAAAAATATTTTTTTTCACGGCTCTACGTCATAAACCTTTGCCAAACACTTGGGGGTTCAAAGTGCTCACCACACATCTAGATAAGTTCCCTGAGGGGTCTAGTTTCCAAAATGGGGTCACTTGTGGGGGAGATCCAATGTTTAGGCACACAGGCGCTCTCCAAACGCGACATGGTGTCCGCTAACAAGTTGAAAGCATGTCGCGTTTGGAGAGCCCCTGTGTGCCTAAACATTGGAGTTCCCCCACAAGTGACCCCATTTTGGAAACTAGACCCCCCAAGGCACCTATATAGATGCATATTGAGCACTTGGAACCCCCAGGTGCTTCACAAATTAATCCGTAAAAATAAAAAAGTGTTTTTTTTTCCACTTTTTCATTTTTACGAATCAATTTGTGAAGCACCTGGGTGTTCCAAGTGCTCCCTATGCATCTAGATAGGTGCCTTGTGGGGTCTAGTTTCCAAAATGGGTTCACTTATGGGGGAGCCCCAATGTTTAGGCACACAGGGGCTCTCCAAACGCGACATGGCGTCCACTAATTATTCAAGCAAATATTACAATCAAAAAGTCAAATGGCGCTCCTTCCCTTCCAAGCCCTGCCGTGCGCCTAAACAGTGTTTTTTCCCCACATATGGGGTATCTGCGTGCCCAGGGGAAATTGCACAACAAATTTTGGGGTCCATTTTTTCTTGTTACCCCTGCAAAAATAAAAAAAATTGGGTCTAAACTAACATTTTTGTGAAAAAAGTTAAATGTTCATTTTTTTCTTCCACATTCCAAAAATTCCTGTGAAGCACTTGAAGGGTTAATAAAGTTCTTGAATGTGGTATTGAGCACCTTGAGGGGTGCAGTTTTTAGAATGGTGTCACTTTTGGGTATTTTCTGTCATAAAGACCTCTCAAAGTACCTTCAAATGTGATGAGATCCCTAAAAAAATGGTTTTGTAAATTTTGTTGGAAAAATGAGAAATCACTGGTCAACTTTTAACCCTTATAGCTCCCTAACAAAAAAAAAATTTGGTTCCAAAATTGTGCTGATGTAAAGTAGACATGTGGGAAATGTTACTTATTAACTCTTTTGTGTCACATATCTCTCTGATTTAAGGGCATAAAAATTAAAATTTTGAAAATTGCAAAATTTTCAAAATTTTCGCCAAATTTCCATTTTTTTCACAAATAAACGCAAGTGATATCGAAGAAATTTTACTACAATCATGAAGTACAATATGTCACGAAAAAAGAGTCTCAGAATCAGGGGGATCCATTTAAGTTTTCCAGAGTAATTACCTCATAAAGTGACAGTGGTCAGAATTGTAAAAATTGGCCCGGTCATTAACGTGCAAATCACCCTCGGGGGTAAAGGGGTTAAGAAAGAGTTTGTGGTCCAGACAGACGCTTCAGAGCTTGGTCTAGGAGCTGTTCTCTCTCAAGAGATAAATGGATAAATGGGGAAGAACATCCCATTCTCTATCTGAGCCGGAAGCTGTCCTCCTGCGAGAAAAACTACGCAATAGTAGAAAAGGAGTGTTTAGCCATAAAGTGGGCCGTAGATACATTAAGATACTACCTACTAGGCCGGAAGTTTAAGTTGGTGTCAGACCATGCCCCGTTGAGATGGTTGAGGGAAAAGAGGGGTAACAATGCCAGGGTAACTAGATGGTTCCTAGCTCTTCAGGACTTCAACTTTCACGTAGAGCATAGGCCTGGGAAGTTACATGGGAACGCTGATGCCCTTTCCCGTTTTAGGTCAATTAGGATTACCATAATTTTTAATATTTGCCAAATGCCAGAATAAGGAGAGAGAGAATGTATTAAGGCATTTAAAAAAACGGGAAAGGTTTATTCTGATTTCATGTCAGATATTGAGAAAAACATGCATATGTGTCTTTTTATATAGTGTATGTAAACTTCTGGTTTCAACTGTACATCTTGGGCCTCTTCCTTGTATAATGTGCTCTATTCTGCGCCCTTTCCTGGTATAATGTTCCCCATCCTGAGCACCTTCCTGGTATAATGCACTACATCATGAGCACCTCCTGGTATAATGCACTCCATCCTGGGCATCTTCCTGGAATAATGTACCTAATTCTCAGCACATTCCTGGTATAATGTACCCCATTCTGAGCACATTCCTGGTATAATGTCCCCCATCATGAGCACATTCCTGGTATAATGTCCCCCATCCTGAGCCCTTTCCTGGTATAATGTTCCCCATCCTGGGACCTTTCCTGGTATAATGCACTCCATCCTGGGACCCTTCCTGGTATAAGCACCCATCAGCCCACGGGTGATTTTAATTAGTGTTGGTTTCTACCTGCCCACTTAAATTTGTAGGTTTCTCTCCTAAGAGAGGCATGTTTGCCCATTTATATTGTAGGCTTATAGCCCAAGAGAGGCATGTTTAAGAGGTTAGTTACCCATCATGTGGAGGCTACCTTGTCGTGGTTGATGGGCATACATGAATTGGCCAATTTGTGCGCTTAGAGCCTTCATTTTTTGTAAGTACATTTTATTTAGCAATAATGCAGTTTAGCTCTTATGTTCTCAGTGTCAGCATATGTATTGTCCCTTGCAGTGTGTTGCTGTGCTTTCTTATTGTACCCTTCCTGGTATAATGTCCCCCATCCTGTGCCCCTTCCATTAATAATGTTTCCTGTTCTTCTCCAATACATTTAAAAATAAATAAATTATTCTTCTTCCCTTCCTCCACTCCCACAACTCGCAGCGTATTCTTCTATAGCACTTGAAGGAACTGGCATCTAACTTCGTCTTGCTGGCATGGTGCATGACGTCACGGTCATGTGCCGCCTGTGACTGGCACACCAATGTCAACAGCCGGCCTCTGATTGGCTGGCAGGGTGTATTGCGGTGCAGGGACACAGATGGTCTCTGCGTCTCAATACATTTCAGCTGAATGTGTGTCCTTGCATGCACCTCTAACTGAAATAGGTGCTGGTGGCGGCCGACCCCCCTCCTGCACGGGCCCGGTCGCACCCTCTGTGACCGATGTCGTTCCGCTCCTGGAAGGGATATGCTGATGTTTACTATTGGATTCTATCATGTATGCGAGAATAAAAGGCTTCTTGAGATTGATGACACTGCCATATCTAGCAGCCAAGACTTCTCAATAATAGCGGACAATTGAGGCTGCTGGGATCTAGATCAATCACACAACAACACATGTACAATGCAATAGTGTTTTTATTAGCAAAATCATAAGAATCATTAACCTGAATTACATCGTGATTTACCAATAAAGAAGGTCAGCTCCTGATTTTACATAATGGAACATAATAGCCAAATTGTAAAATCCAGGATCTGGAGCATTTATTCAAGATTAATAGATTATTATTAAGTAAGTAAAATTGTGAAGGCTCCGGCTTATTTACGGATAATAATGGACTTTGAAGTGAAAAAACAAGATATATATGATGTGTTTAAGTCCTGGAATTTGTAGATGTCCACATGTGTAATGGAGGCCTCCACCATCCAGGTGCCTAAACTGTAAACAGGAAAATTATGTGCAAATTAATCAATATGGCAAAAGTCTGAAATATTCTATCTGCTGACAAGAGCGGTTTATCTCCAGTTTACCCAATACAGAGAAAATGCCGCCAGTGATCAATAATGGCGCCATCATCCCATTCTCTCACACATTTACACTGCTGCACTGCCATCTAGTGATGAAAAAAAAAAGTACAATACCAACACAGTTTATTGTCACTATTGGTGGGATCATATTATTAACACGGCTCATTATAGACTGCAGGTTATTTACAAGTTAATGAACGTTACAGAATATAATAACTAAACTATTGTACATGGCTTTATCAGTGAAGAAGGGTCCTTGTACATACCTCACAAATAAGAAAGAGAGCGAGTGTATATTGCTGGGACCCTAATCTCACCTGCTCCTTTATATGTGCTCACACAGAAATATTCTCCTAATGAAGCCATGCTGGTTCAATATGCCTTCAATTTTGAATAAATCCCCAACAGTGTCACCAGCAAAGCACCCCCACACCATCACACCTCCTCCTCCATGCTTCACGGTGGTAACCAGGCATGTAGAGTCCATCCGTTCACATTTTCTGCGTCGCATAAAGACACGGTGGTTAGAACCAAAGATCTGAAATTTAGACTCATCAGACCAAAGCACAGATTTCCACTGGTCTAATGTGCATTCCTTGTGTTCTTTAGCCCAAACAAGTCTCTTCGGCTTGTTGCCTGTCCTTAGCAGTGGTTTCCTAGCAGCTATTTTACCATGAAGGCCTGCTGCACAAAGTCTCCTCTTAACAGTTGTTGTAGAGATGTGTCTGCTGCTAGAACTCTGTGTGGCATTGACCTGGTCTCTAATCTGAGCTGCTGTTAACCTGCGATTTCTGAGGCTGGTGACTCGGATAAACTTATCCTCAGAAGCAGAGGTGACTCTTGGTCTTCCTTTCCTGGGGCGATCCTCATGTGAGCCAATTTCTTTGTAGCACTTGATGGTTTTTGCAACTGCACTTGGGGACACTTTCAAAGTTTTCCCAATTTTTCAAACTGACTGACCTTCATTTCTTAAAGTAATGATGGCCACTCGTTTTTCTTTACTTAGCTGCTTTTTTCTTGCCATAATACAAATTCTAACAGTCTGTTCAGTAGGACTATCAGCTGTGTATCCACCAGATTTCTGCACAACACAACTGATGGTCCCAACCCCATTTATAAGGCAAGAAATCCCACTTACTAAACCTGACAGGGCACACCTGTGAAGTGAAAACCATTTCCGGTGACTACCTCTTGAAGCTCATCAAGAGAATGCCAAGAGTGTGCAAAGCAGTCATCAAAGCAAAAGGTGGTTACTATGAAAAACCTATAATATAAGACATAATTTCAGTTGTTTCCCACTTTTTTGTTAAGTATATAATTCCATGTGTTAATTCATAGTTTTGATGCCTTCAGTGTGAATGTACAATTTTCAGTCATGAAAATACAGAAAAATCTTTAAATGAGAAGGTGTGTCCAAACTTTTGGTCTGTACTGTATATACATCAGCAGCCGCGTATATATATATATATATATACGCGGCTGCTGATGTTCTCGGCTGTCCCCATCAGTCCCATAGACACTGAATGGAGTGTGGCAGTGCGCATGCCTGGCAACGGCTCCATACTATTTCCTCCATAAGAGAGGATAGGGATCCCCACTCTAGTGATTGGTGGGGTTCCCAGCAACTACCATCACCGATCCTGCAGATCCTTTCTCCTGTCGATAGGTTTTTTATGTTTTACATGGTCCAATAGAGAGATCAGAGGTGCGATATAGTGAACTAACACATGCAAAGCCTAAATTATATAAAATGTGAAACCACCAGACTGTGACCGTAGCCAAACATCTTCTAACCTTCCTTACAATTCCTAAAATTGGTGACCAATGTTTTTCTTTAAAGGGGTTCTCCAACCATAGACACTTATGACATATATACTTCAAAAACTCTTACCAACACTTATCAACCATTTGCAGTCCAAAAAGACCCACAGTGGCCAAGAAAGTAAGGAGAAAGTTTGGCCAGTTTTAATGGCCTGTCTCCAATAGGTGGATGTCCCCAGGTAAATATCATTACTGGTAGATAAACCCTTTTACCACTTTGAAAATCTAACACTCAGAGCAGCGAATCATCCGCAAAACAATTTTATATTACATCCATTTATAATCTACATAATAAATTGAGCAACTTTGTTACTAGATAGAATTGCTTGTCTTGCACTGGCCCTGAGTTATACCTTATTCTCTGCCACATCTACATTGATCATTCTTAATTTTACTGCATAGCCTGCTTGTTCAGTGTCTGGACAGCAATTATGCTCTTTACTTTATTTGTATTCTTGGCATCATACAGTCATCTGATGTGTTAGAAGGGGCATCATTAAGTCAGTTATTCGGGGAAATAAAATTCAATGCTGGATCCCTGCGGATCCATTGCCATATGGCACCCCTGGATCCCATTGACGCAAGCCGCTGAGTGGTCTTCGAGGTCTGCATTGTTTGGATGGTAGGAATAGCGCTGCATGCTGCACCTTTTTTGCCATGAAAAGCAAATGAATGCATAATGGACCTACAGACGGAGGGCCGGAGCACAGAACAGGACCCTACAAAAAGCAGTACAGCAGAACTAAGCTGTAGCTAATCATGTGTCATCCCACACCTTTACATTCAGTAGTAATTCAGTGTGAATGCAGCTGGCCATGGGAGGAAGCAAAAGAGTATACAGACAGGACACCACAGGATGGCAGCTGATTCTGTGAGGTAAAACATTTCCCTGCCTGTTTAAAAACTTGTTTTACCTCACATAAAGAATCAGCTGTGATCCCCGGCTGTAATGTCTGTATACTCTCTTGCATCCTCCCCGTCCAGGAGATGTGGTATGTTCAGACCATGTTCCAGTATGGTCAGACATTACACAGTACACAGCAGGGGCATATTTCTAAGATTATCTCAGCACAGGAACATTTTATTTAAACACATCCAATTGTGGAACTTATTATTATTCCAAGATCTATTGATTAAAATGAATTTTGTTTGTGGGAAAATGCCTTTAAATAATTGAAAGAGGGTTACAATTGCTCCTTTGAAACTTGATGCAGGTAATCTTATATGAGAGTAATGGCGTATTCACACATCTGTGTGTCATAGATCGTGATGCACAAGCTGTTTGCGAGTCTCCTGCCCCGATCTTTGACAGCCTCATATACGTCTATTAGGCCACATTGGCAGAAATGGAAGCTGGCACGTTTAGGTGGGCTGCACTGTGGGAATGAAGAGCCTTGGGATTCACAAACGTTTTTTATTAATATCAATGCGTTTCTGCAATGGACCAGGGCCTTTCTCAAGGTATAAAAAAAAACAAGCTCTTGACTCCCGCAGCACAGCCCACCTAAATGTGCCAGCTTCCATTTTTGCCATTCCACCTCTTGAAGAACCTTTCCTCCAGCCACAGGGCAGCAGCGGCTTTCTACACCATTATAGCTGTGGTGACTGCACACAACACCTCTAGGTGAGCGCTGCCATCAATTATCCCGACCCCTTATCAGACGCTATTGCCCTATTTTGTGTGCGCTCCTGTCCTTCTCCACAGCGTCTCTATTAGGCACCTTCACACGTTCAGTAAGTTTCATCAGTGACGTGTTTCTATTATACTTTTCCTCTAATTGTTCCACTCCTGGTTTTGGCTTCCTAATACTGAGGTAAAATACTGACCAAATTACTGAATGTATGAACATGGCCTTAAGCTCTTAAGTTCGGGTCAAGAGGCCAGCAACTAATCTTAGAATCATTTTGTGCTCAGACCATGACACGCCTTAATGTGTAGAGTCACTTTCATCTTACAACTAAATAAAAACTACGTATTGTTTTAAAGGGGTATGCTACCACTTATCAATTAGGAGAAGGCATCAATATAAGTCAGTAGTATCAGATTGATAGGTGTCCAAATCCTAACACCACCAATCAGCTGTTACCAGCTCCAGCATGGAATCAATGGGGTGGCAGAGTGTTGGAACTCTACCAATCTGATCTTGGTGGTCCATCCTAAGTATAAGTGATCAAAATCATAACAGTGAACACCCCTTTTAACTTTTTTTTTGCAAATACTTGCTTCTCTCATCCTGAAATGCAGCATGTTTTTGGATCAAATCACATGTAGCATTTTTGTTGCATACATTTTTTCGACTAAAATTCAATTCTTACATTTAAAGGGGTTGTCTTATCCTAAAGAGGACCTGTCACCAAATTTTTCATGTTTTTTTTTTCTATTTTATCTTTCATTTGCGGAGATATTAGCAATGAAAGTATTTGGCGCCTAATGAGTTAAAAAATTAAGTCCAAGTAGATGTTATCAGAGTTTTCACTGGGGGTGCGAAATTCTTCTCCCTGCATGATGCTGACCAATTATAAGCAGACGACAGCACTGAAAAGAAAGATGATCACATCCCCACCATAGCTTAGAGCAGATTTCTCAGTGTCTAAGATGTAAGGATACAGACCTGGTCTCCTGGGCTAACCTCCTGCATGAGTAGAGCACACAACTGACTAATACCTTTCAGTTAAGGTCTCTGTGGGTGAAGGGGCAGCACAAGAGAGTTTAGTTGTGCAACATTACAAACCTTTCTAACAGCTTTCCTCCTCCTATGGCACTCTCACCTCAGCTGTACTGCGCCGATCCCATACTGCCTGTCCAGAAATGAGAGCACAGCGTCAGTATCACACTTAGATCCGTTGTGCTCAACTTGTACTCATTCTGCAGTGAGATTAGAGCAGACTGTCATTACATTTCACCATAGAAGTAACCCAGAACACACTGCTCCTGTGTGAGGTGTAATAACAGCCTAACATCACTGCAGAGAGAATACAAGTTGCTTGAGCACAGAAGACATAAGTGTGATACTGGCACACTCCATAATCAGGAGAGTCAATAAAAGGGTTTGTAATGTGACACAGAGAAACTCAGCTGTGCGGCTCCTTCCTTGTCTAAGAGCTGTTATCTCTGCTTTCTAATCATGCAGAAGGTTAGACCAGGAGATCAGGACTCTCCATCATTATACATCTTAGGCTAGGTTCCCACGATGAGCTTTTGGTGAGTTTTTGATGTTGCAGAATTTCTGCACCCATTAAGATAGGTTACTTGCATTATTTGTACAATATGCAGCGAAAAAACTCACTAAAAACTCATTGTGAGAAAGTAGCTTTATACCCTAAGAAACCCGCATTGAGCTATGGTGGGGGAGTGATCTTCTTTTCTTTGAGTGTTGCTGCTTGCTTATGATTGGTCAGAATCATACAGGAGAAATCTGCAGCATATTTAAGGATTTCTCACAAGCTTCATTCGGGTAAATGCAAAAAGGTAAATAAAATTACCAAAATTTCCACAACAAAAGTGTAGCTATACCTACAGCGTATTCACACCCAGACTATAAGATTATGGCCGGTCTCTGGGTGGGTGTTTTTTTTACACAGTAGTCAGAACCTACAACATTGTGGTGCCGTGCATTACATGGGCTATACTAAGGGAGCGCCTGTCAGCATAGAGCGAATACGTCCATATACCGACCAGCAGAAAGTGTAAGAGAAGAACTATAGAAGGATGGACCATAGTGGAGCATTCCGGACTGGAGCAACATAAGGAGCCAGAAGGCTTCCCCACCGGTATTCCATGCTATGTGCTCCTTATAAAGTGACATCTCTCCATAGATCCCTCTGTGAAGACCACCCCCTTATCCAGATGATACATTCTCACTTCCACCATATATAATGCAGACTGGCCATTTTTTTTTTTTTTTTTCCAGAAAATCACCAATTTTGGGTCGTCAGCTGTAAAAGAAGAAATGCTTTACACCAGTGCTGGGAACCTATGGCAGCGTGCAGAGGGGGCAGCAGAGCCCTCCTGGGGGGCACCATGGCCGCAGCACTAGCGCTACTGGATCGGGCCGGCGGGGAGAACTCTGAGCCGCCGAGTGCCGGCACCAGCTCCGCTACTGCAGCTAGATGTGCGATCTCTCTCGGACGGAAACACATCGAGCTGAAGTGTATTGCAGCGCACGAACTAGCCAGGCCCGTGCGCGGCAATACACGCTACCGGCCAATCAGAGGCCAGCATGACGTCGGCCGGTCAATCAGAGGCCAGCGTCTGCCGGCCAATCAGAGGCCAGCATAACGTCGGCCGGTCAATGAGAGGCCAGCCTTTGCCGGCCAATCAGAGGCCAGCATGACGTCGGCCGGACAATCAGAGGCCTGCGGCTTCTGGCCAATCAGAGACCAGCATGACGTTGGCCGGCCAATCACAGGCTAGCGGCTTCCGGACAATCAGAGGCGGCTGCCGGCCAATCAGAGGCCAGCATGACGTCGGCCGGCCAATCAGAGGCCAGCGGCCGCTTGCCTCTGATTGGCCGGCAGCGTGTACTGCAGCGCGCACGGGCCTGGCTAGTACGTGCGCTGCAATACACTTCTGCTAGATGTGCCGACTACAGGAGAGGACGCTGCGCGGGAGAAGAAGGAAGGTGAGGAGGAGGGTTTATTATGTGTTTGTTTTGTTTTTTTTAATATGCGATGCACAGTGGCTGGGGGGGAGAGGGAGCACATACACCAGGACTGAGGGGAGGGCCAGCACATACACCAGGACTGAGGGGAGGGCCAGTACATACACCAGGACTGAGGGGAGGGCCAGCACATATACCAGGACTGAGGGGAGGGCCAGCACATATACCAGGATGGGGGTGAGCACATTCTTTATTTCTGCAGTCTCTTACCCCTGCTCCTGTCTGTGGCTGCTCTATGCTGCCCTCGCCTGCTCTTTGTATCAGTTGTTTGTATCAGTAAAACCTCAATATTTATGATAAATTGCCGTGTTGGCACTTGGCGATAAATAAGTGGGTTTTGGATTGCAGTTTGGGCACTCGGTCTCTAAAAGATTCGCCATCACTGCTTTAAACCAATCAATGTGCAAATATCAACATTTGTGAGAAAATACAATACATTTGATCAGATGTCAAAAAATATTCCATAAAAAAAAAATTGTGATCAGAAATCATAAAGAAAAATTAACTCTTTAATACCATTTTTACCAAAAATACATTGTAAAAAAAAAGAAGTGTAATTTTCTACAGTACAATATTTATTTCTATTTTTCTCAAATGAATTTTCATTTTAGGCCCCCCAAAAATAGAAAATCAATGTAAAAAGTGTATTTTAATACAATAAAAAAAATCAGGGTAATTGTTCAGTTGTATTGCCAGTTTTACAGCACGACCCGTAGCGATTTACGATCCCACAGGCCGATGAGCTACAATCTTCCTGAGAAAGGATTCATCAATGTATCAGATGCTTTCTTGCATGTTTCTACATGGAGCAATACACATATGTTCCATGTCCCTTCCTCTAAGAAACCTTCAATGAACCCTGATAGGATCTACAGAGAATAGACAAGACGTCCTTTACAGTGTTACACACTTACTCGATACTCAGTCTAATTTCATCATTCATTTTACTTTCTGCTTATAAATGCATTCATTAAAATAATGAATATCTGCATTGAGGACAGTAGAAGAACGAGTTTGTGTTTGTTCATCAAGATGCATTATCTTGGTTTCGTCTTGGCACTGTTAACTGTTGGTAGGTAAGCAGAGTACTGGAGAGGTTGCTCCCGTCGTTCAGAGAGTTGCTCCGGTGCGGTGTTCTGTTGGTAGACTGACCGCTTTGTTGGTTTGCTATCAGGTGGTGAATCATATCGGTTATGAGATTGAGTTTATGATCCATTTGAGTTACCTACAAATGTATAAAAAAAAATTCAAACAAAGAGAATAGCATAGATACAGACCACACTCCATACACATTTCACACTACCCATGAGCGCTGCCTGATATTGTAGCTTATCCCTAACCAAATCAATGGGGCACTGAGTTGCAATACCAGACACACCCCATGGACTAGAGAGGCACAGTTTTGGGGAGAAATAAAGTAGATAGATCCTTTAATGCAATATTGGTTAGCCATTTAGACATTGTTGTTTTAATTGAAAACTAGAGTTGGTGCGATTCGTTTCGCAGCACTGGGTCCATCAGCCACGTCAGTAATCTTTGGATGCTGGACAGGAGCCTCAAGACCTGCCTTCTACCTTCCAAGATTCCCTGCTTCTCTTCTGATTAGCTGTATCTTTCTGGTTACAGCATGATGCATATGTGACATTGCATCAGGCCGGCTAATCAGTAGAACAGCTGTGGATGCCGGGATGTAGGAGGTGGTTCTCAGGGCTCCGATGCAGCGGTCACAGATTATGGATGTGGCTGATGGACTGGGTCCTGCGAATTGACTCGCACCAACTCTATTGGAAACCTTTGTCAGATTGAACTACTTAATGAACTCAGAAAGAGCTTTCTGTCCACATCCATGAAAGTAGTAGCCAACACTTAAAGGGGTTTTCTACTACTCGGACATCTCCTTCTCCATATATATATTTTTGCCCTCAGTAAAATAATAACACCTATACTCCCCTCCAGTGTTCCAGCCGTGTCGGCATTGGCTCTCCTTGGGATCACGTGACATTGTTATGTCAAGTGATCCCTGCTGCCAATCAGCGCTGGCTTCACTCTCCCTGCCTCCAGTTATAGCACATACCTGTACATCCGGAGGAAGTAAGAGCAGCAACAGCTCTCACTTCCTCTGGATGTATGCAAGTTGGCCAAAGGTGGGGAGAGTAAAGTCAGCGCTGATTGCCCCTAGGAATCATGAGATATGTCATATTGTCACGCAAGGTGTGGGAAAGACTAAGTGCAACACAAAGGGAAAAGGGAAAGGGAACCCAGACTAGGGAAAGTGGGGAGTGGAGAACTCCTAGGCTGATCTAGTGTCACCCTGTCTCCACTAATGTCCCTTTATTGGTTCTTCACCAATCGCCGCATGCGTACCTCGGCCTGTCTTTCCCTGCCATTAGGCTCAGGCTAGGGAACAGAAAGGATGAGCACTAGTTGATCCCCACTGAACACTAAAGACAACAAGGGGGGACAAACAAGGGAAAATCGCTTAGCTTTAGTCCACTCCAGACAAATGCGCACACGTTCTCTAGCACCGGAGAGGAAGAAGTACTGCTCTTGCTCAAGCCTTCACAAGGGGTAATGAATATCGCCGGCACCTCCCTCTGGCTCACAACAGGTATTTATACATCCAGGCCAGGGTGTTAATTAGCCAGAAGGAAGCTAGCCGCTGGGTCCTAGAGATACATATTCTAAGAAGTTGTCTGTAAGGCCAAATGAAGAGATCTCCTGCAACCAACTGCAGGATGACTGTCTGTCACTTCTGACACACCCATGACACACGCAATCCCCAGGAGAGCCAGTGCAGACACCGCTGGAATAGTGCTGGCACTGGAGGTGAGTATAGGTGTTATTATTTTACTGGGGGACACACATATGGATTGAGATGGAGTTGTCTGAGTAATGGAAAACCCCTTTAAGCCTCCATACACAATAGACTAAGCTAATAGTCTAAGGGGACATCCAGACTCTTCCCTGACAGATGAGGTCAGAGGAGGTAAAATTCAAACTGCCTGACCCTTAATGCCCGACCCTTTTGTTATTCAGGTGATAAGCTGCTGCCAGAGCCGTTTGGCAGTGATTTTCACAGTTCTCCACTTTGAAAACACATGAACATTTAACCAAGCCAAACCTTCTCGTGTATGAGAGTTGGGAGAGGTAGTGGACGGCCGAACCAGCAATCAACGTTCAGTTATTGTGTGTGGCCACCTTAACTTGTGTGTGCAAGTCACAGATGACCACAGGTATTTAGACTCTTTGCAGTGTATGAGCAGCGCTGTAGAATTGGTGTCTGGATGCACCATTATGTATTTTACACTTTTTCAGAGAGTGAGGAATATTCTGTATGTAGTATGTGGTAATTGTCTGTATATCCTGTACTCCATGTGTGTATGTGTAAGTAGTAGCTGTGCATAATATAAATATATATGGTTTTATCTTATTTTCTTACCTTGTCCTCGACACGGTTCAATCTTGACCCAATTGTATTAGAGCCTCGATCTTTCACTTTATCTGGAAATAAATAAAAGTAAAAAAAGGTCATTTTTAAATTTACTATTAGAAATTAGCATTTTTTTGGGTCTACTGGCATTCAACCAAATTTGTGAAACTGTTTATGATTTACAGTTCAGAGAATATAACATGAGAAACGATTTACCTATTTTTCCACAAAGCGATGAAATATGGCATCCTTATTCTGGACAACCTCTTAAAAAAAAGGCTTTCCCATTGTTACAAATGACGGCGTATTGCTTGGATTTGCCATCATATGGTGTCAGATTATTACCATTACTATTGTTAATTTCTCTAAAACATAGCATTTATTCCATTTCATAGTGGTAGGAAGTGGAATCTATCCAGAAAGAAACAGCGAGGGCTTCCCCAATGACTGGTCCAGTCTGTAAGAAAGGAAAAAAATCACTGGTGTAATCAAAAAGTATTTTTATTGAAGAGAAATTCTACCCAAAACTTGCAAACTGCCTCTTCCAGTGCAACCTATTAGAAGTAGCAATCCTAAAAGTCAATATCAACCTTTTAACAAGCCTTGCCACATGATTTAGGATAAATGGCAAACTAGAATCTCAATTTACAGCCATGGTGTTTCAGGGTGTTGCCCCTCAGCAGTGCAAAGCATGAGATCTGATTTAGCTGTGTGAGAGACTTCAGAAGGAAAAACTTTACCCCTTAGGTCCTAGTGAGGAGAGTGAAATGCCAGAGTAAGGAGGCTTATAAACCATGCAATGGCTCCCCGGGGAGCTTACGAGCCTCCTTACACTGGCATTTTTTAGACAAATCATCTTACTTTTCCTCTAAGGATTCAATTTTCTTCCTTTTTTTTCTATTACTTTATCACTGTTGATGACTCCCACTGATTTGCTATAGCAATGAGATGTGCACATATATACATATATACAGTTGAAACCAGAAGTTTACATACACTATATAAAAAGACACATGCATGTTTTTCTCAATATGTGACATGAAATAAGAATAAACCTTCCCTTTTTAGGTCAATTAGGATTACCATAATTTTTAATATTTGCCAAATGCCAGAATAATGAGAGAGAGATTGTTTTAAGGCATTTTTATTACTTACTGCAAAGTCAAAAGTTTACATACACTAAGATTACTATGTATTTAAACAATTCTCGACTGCCCATATGATGATGCCATGTGTTTGGAAGCTTCTAATAGTTTTTTGGGCAACATCTGAGTTAATTAGAGACACACCTGTGGATGTATTTTAATGCACACCTGAAACACACTGCTTCTTTGTGTAGCATCATGGGAAAGTGTAAATAAATCAGCCAAGATATCAGGAAGAGAATTGTAGACTTGCACAAGTCTGGCTCATCCTTGGGTACAATTTCAAGATATCTGAAGGTGCCTCGTTCATCTGTACAAACAATTATATGCAAGTACAAACATGATTGGAATGTCCAGCCATCCTACCACTCAGGAAGGAGACGGGTTCTGTGTCCCAGAGATGAACGTGCTTTGGTCCGACATGTGCATATCAACCCCAGGACAAAAGCAAAAGACCTTGTGAAGAGGATGGCAGAAGCTAGTAAGATTGTCAGAGTGACAATTCACAGTGAAACGAGTACTGTATCAACATGGGCTGAAAGACCACTCTGCCAGGAAGAAGCCATTACTCCAAAAGAAACATAAAAAATCCAGATTCATGTTTGCAAATGCACACAGGAACAAAGACCATAATTTTTGGAGACATGTCCTGTGGTCTGATGAAACTAGAATTGAACTTTTTGTTCATAATGACCATCGTTAAGTTTGGAGGAAAAAGGGAGAAGCTTAGAAGCCTAAGAACACCATCCCAACTGTGAAACACGGGGGTGGCAGCATCATGTTGTGGGGTTGCTTTGCTGCAAGAGGGACTTGGTGCACATCACAAAATACGTAGATGGCTTCATGAGAAAAGAAGATTATGTGGCAATACTGAAGCACCATCTCAAGACATCAGCCAGGAAGTTAAAGCTTGAGCAGAAATGGGTCCTCCAAATGAGCAATGACCCGAAGCATACTGCGAAAATGGTAACAAAGTGGCTTAACCCCTTTGTGACCAAACCAATTTTTTTTAAATCTGACCAGTGTCACTTTATGTAGTAATAACTCTGGAATGCTTCAACATATCCCATAGCTTTTGAGACTGTTTTTTGTGATACATGATACTTTATAATAATGGTAAATTTAGGCTGATATGATTTCCGTTTATTTATAAAAATATCAGAAACTTAACAAAAATGTTTTAAAAATTGCACTTTTCAAACTTTGATTGATTATGCCTTTAATCCCAATAGTCATACCACACAAAAACAGAAATAAATAACATTTCCCTCATGTCTGCTTTACATCAGCACCATTTGTAAAATGTGGTTTTATTTTGTTAGCATTTTAGAAGATTTAAAAATGTAGCAGTTATTTTTCATTTTTTTCAAGGAAATTTACAAAACTTATTTTTATAGGGACCTGTTCAGTTTTGAAGCGACTTTGAGGCTGCGTGCCCACTGTGCGTTTTTCAAGCGTTTTTGCTGCGGAATTTTCAAAGCGAAAACGCTTAAACGTTTGGTAATGCGTGCCCCATGGTCCTCAATGATAACCCGCATGTGCTGTGTGTTGGTATATGCAACAGTTGTTGACTTCTTTGTTTGTGTGAAGGAGGACTTAATGCTGATCTGACAGTAGATGGCGATGTTGTGTAAAGTTTCCTTGTTTACTGTATTGTGAAAGAAAAAAAAGTCTCTCTTGTATTTTCTATTTTGTTCTTACTTCCTGGTGCAGTACTGTGTGACTGTGCGTTTTTTCCTTTACCTCTTGTTCTGAGAAGTAAAAGCTTGTTATCCCATGTAATCTGCTCTGTGAAGTTTTACAGTTAGGTCCATATATATTTGAACAGAGACAACATTTTTCTAATTTTGGTTCTAGACATTACCACAATGAATTTTAAACAAAACAATTCAGATGCAGTTGAAGTTCAGACTTTCAGCTTTCATTTGAGGGTATCCACATTAAAATTGGATGAAGGGTTTAGGAGTTTCAGCTCCTTAACATGTGCCACCCTGTTTTTAAAGGGACCAAAAGTAATTGGACAAATTAAATAATTATAAATAAAATGATCATTTCTAGTACTTGGTTGAAAACCCTTTGTTGGCAATGACTGCCTGAAGTCTTGAACTCATGGACATTACCAGACGCTGTGTTTCCTCCTTTTTGATGCTCTGCCAGGCCTTCACTGCGGTGGTTTTCAGTTGCTGTTTGTTTGTGGGCCTGTCTGAAGTTTAGTCTTTAATTTAACCCCTTAAGCCCCGGAGCATTTTTCGTTTTTGCATTTTCGTTTTTGCTCCCCTTGTTCCCAGAGCCATAGCGTTTTTATTTTTTGGTCAATATGGCCATGTGAGGGCTTATTTTTTGCGGGACGAGTTGTACTTTTCAACGCCATTACTAGTTTTATCATATCCTGTACGGGAAAACAGGAAAAAAATTCCAAGTGCGGTAAAATTGCAAAAAAAGTGCAATACCCCAGTTGTTTTTTATTTATTTTTTTTACCATGTTCACTGAATGCTAAAACTGACCTGCCCTTCTTATTCTACAGGTCATTACGAGTTCATAGACACCAAACATGTATAGGTTCTTTTATATTTAAGTGGTGAAAAAAAATTCCAAAATTTGGTAAAAAAAAAAATAAAAAAATAGCGCCATTTTCTAAGACCCGTAGCGTCTCCATTTTTCGTGATCTGGGGCTGGTTGATGGCTTATTTTTTGCGTGCCAGGCTGACGTTTTTATTGATAACATTTGGGGTAGATCCGATGTTTTGATCGCCCGTTATTGCATTTTATTGCAATTTTGCGGCGACCAAAAAACGTAATTCTGGCGTTTAGAATTTTTTTTCTCGCTACGCCGTTTACCGATCGGAATAATTCTTTTTTTATTTTGATAGATCGGGCGATTCTGAACGCGGCGATACCAAATATGTGTATGTGGGGTTTTTTTTTATATATTTTATTTTGAATGGGGCGAAAGGGGGGTGATTTAAACTTTTATATTTTTTTATTTTTTTTTATATTTTTAAAAACTTTTTTTTTTTACTTTTTGCATGCTTCTATAGTCTCCATAGGAGACTAGAAGCAGCAACTGTCCGATCGCCTCTGCTACATACAGGGGACCAGCAGATCCCCTGCATGCAGCAGAAATGGTCCTGTGCTATGAGCGCCGACCACTAGGTGGCGCTCATAGCGACAAGATCATGACAACCACAGGCGTCTGCTGCAGACCCTGGGTTGTCATGCACGCCCATCGGCGACCCGCGATCACGTGACGGGGTCGCCGGTGGGCGGGGCTTATGACGCGCTACCCGGAAGCGCGCGTTAAATGCTGCTGTCGGAGATTGACAGCAGCATTTAACTGGTTAACAGCCGCGGGTGGATCGCGATTCCACCCGCGGCTGTTGCGGGCACATGTCAGCTGTAAGAATCAGCTGACATGTGCTCGGTTCAGTGAGGGCTCAGCGCCGGAGCCCTCACTGAACCGGCGGTACGCAGATATGCGTACTAATACGTCCCCGGTAAGTAAGGGGTTAACAAGTGAAATGCATGTTCAATTGGGTTGAGATCAGGTGACTGACTTGGCCATTCAAGAATATTCCACTTCTTTGCTTTAATAAACTCCTGGGTTGCTTTGGCTTTATGTTTTGGGTCATTGTCCATCTGTAGTATGAAACGACAACCCCTCAGTTTGGCTGCATTTGGCTGGATCTGAGCACACAGTACGGATCTGAATACATCAGAATTCATTCGGCTGCTTCTGTCCTGTGTCACATCATCAATAAACACTAGTGACCCAGTGCCACTGGCAGCCATGCATGTCCAAGCCATCACACTGCCTCCGCCGTGTTTTACAGATGATATGGTATGCTTTGGATCATGAGCTGTACCACGCCTTCGCCATACTTTTCTCTTTCCATCATTCTAGTAGAAGTTGATCTTGGTTTCATCTGTCCAAAGAATGTTCTTCCAGAACTGAGCTGGTTTTTTTAGATGTTTTTTTTTTTAGCAAAGTCAAGTCTAGCCTTTTTATTCTTGATACTTATGAGTGGCTTGCACCGTGCAGTGAACCCTCTGTATTTACTTTCATGCAGTCTTCTCTTTATGGTAGATATGGATATTGATACGCCTACCTCCTGGAGAGTGTTGTTCACTTGGTTGGCTGTTGTGAAGGGGTTTCTCTTCACCATGAAGATTATTCTGCGATCATCCACCACTGTTGTCTTCCGTGGGTGCCCAGGTCTTTTTGCATTGATGAGTTCACCAGTGCTTTCTTTCTTTCTCAGGATGTACCAAACTGTAGATTTTGCCACTCCTAATATTGTAGCAATTTCTCGGATGGTTTTTTTCTGTTTTTGCAGCTTAAGGATGCCTTGTTTCACCTGCGTGGAGAGCTCCTTTGACCGCATGTTTACTTCACAGCAAAACCTTCCAAATGCAAGCACCACACCTCAAATCAACTCCAGGCCTTTTATCTGCTTAATTGAGAATGACATAACGAAGGGATTGCCCACACCTGTCCCATGAAATAGCCTTGGAGTCAATTGTCCAATTACTTTTGGTCCCTTTAAAAACAGGGTGGTACATGTTAAGGAGCTGAAACTCCTAAACCCTTCATCCAATTTTAATGTGGATGCCCTCAAATGAGAGCTGAAAGTCTGAACTTCAACTGCATCTGAAATGTTTGGTTTAAAATTCATTGTGGTAATGTCTAGAACCAAAATTAGAAAAATGTTGTCTCTGTCCAAATATATATGGACCTAACTGTATACTGCAACTGTGGGTATCCAGAAGCTGTGCAACACTGTGCACATGCTGCGGAAATTTACGCTGCGGATTATCATTGCGGAAAAATCTGAAGCATATCCATTAATTTTGGATAAGTTTTGGACTGAAGGCATCAAAACTATGAATTAACACATGTGGAATTATATACTTAACAAAAAAGTGTGAAACAACTGAAAATATGTCTTATATTCTAGGTTCATCAAAGTAGCCACCTTTTGCTTTGATGACTGCTTTGCACACTCTTGGCATTCTCTTGATGAGCTTTAAGAGGTAGTCACCGGAAATGGTTTTCACTTCACAGGTGTGACCTGTCAGGTTTAATAAGTGGGATTTCTTGCCTTATAAATGGGGTTGGGACCATCAGTTGTGCAGAAGTCAGGTGGATACACAGCGGATATTGCTACTGAATAGACTGTTAGAATTTGTATTATGGCAAGAAAAAAGCAGCTAATTAAAGAAAAACGAGTGGCCATTATTATTTTAAGAAATAAAGGTCAGTCAGTCTGAAAAATTGGGCAAACTTTGAAAGTGCCCCCAAGTGAACTTGCAAAAACCATCAAGCGCTACAAAGAAACTGGCTCACATGAGGACTGCCCCAGGAAAGGAAGACCAAGATTCACCTCTGCTTCTGAGAATAAGTTTATCCGAGTCACGAGCCTCAGAAATTGCAGGTTAACAGCAGCTCAGATTAGAGACCAGGTCAATGCCACACAGAGTTCTAGCAGCAGACACATCTCTACAACAACTGTTAAGAGGAGACTTTGTGCAGCAGGCCTTCATGGTAAAATAGCGGCTAGGAAACCACTGCTAAGGACAGGCAACAATCAGAAGAGACTTGTTTGGGCTAAAGAACACAAGGAATGGACATTAGATCAGTGGAAATCTGTGCTTTGGTCTGATGAGTCCAAATTTGAGATCTTTGGTTCCAACCACCGTGTCTTTGTGCGACGCAGAAAAGGTGAACGGATGGACTCTACATGCCTGGTTCCCACCGTGAAGCATGGAGGAGGAGGTGTTATGGTGCTTTGCTGGTGACATTGTTGGGGATTTATTCAAAATTGAAGGCATACTGAACCAGCATGGCTACCACAGCATCTTGCAGCGGCATGCTATTCCATCCGGTTTGCATTCAGTTTGACCATTTATTTTTCAACAGGACAATGACCCCAAACACACCTCCAGGCTGTGTAAGGGCTATTTGACCAAGAAGGAGAGTGATGGGGTGCTACGCCAGATGACCTGGCCTCCACAGTCACCAGACCTGAACCCAATCGAGATGGTTTGGGGTGAGCTGGACCGCAGAGTGAAGGCAAAAGGGCCAACAAGTGCTAAGCATCTCTGGGAACTCCTTCAAGATTGTTGGAAGACCATTTCTGGTGACTACCTCTTGAAGCTCATCAAGAGAATGCCAAGAGTGTGCAAAGCAGTTGTCAAAGAAAAAGGTGGCTACTTTGAAGAACCTAGAATATAAGACATATTTTCAGTTGTTTCACACTTTTTTGTTAAGTATATAATTCCACATGTGTTAATTCATAGTTTTGATGCCTTCAGTGTGAATGTACAATTTTCATAGTCATGAAAATACAGAAAAATCTTTAAATGAGAAGGTGTGTCCAAACTTTTGGTCTGTACTGTATTTAGAATCATTTATTTTTATTTCAGACATGTAGTTCATACACATTCTAAAATATGTAGATCTATATTCTTTCTATTTGAACAAAGGAAATGTTTGATGCCTAAAAGGAGTTTTCATAAGTGATCTCTTGAGCAGCTCAGAGCTGTGCAGTCTCCTTACTTCCTGATTTCTGGCAGGACGGGCTCTTCTTCCTGAGTGATAGCTCTGATGAGCAGCAGAGCTGTAGTATTATTAGAACTATAAAGTTCAGCACAAGTTCTGCTGTAACACATTCATCCATCAGTGGTTGGTTCTGGAATGTACTCTACCACTATCACTATTTTTTACACAGAGACAACAGGGTATTTGAGCAAGCACACAGCCACAGACAATGAGAGCCTAGATACTGGGTGCAGGAATTGTGATTCTACAGGATGGATAAGAGCATCTCGTCAAGACCCAAAAGGGAGAAGGCAGGGAGCAGCTAACTGGTGTATAGAAATGAATGGGCTGGACAGAGATAACAGTATGTTAGGAGTTAACTTTTCTCCTGGAATGTGACTACTGCACACTCTCTACCAAGGTCTACTAGTTGCTGAACTCCATGGAAATGAGCTTTACACTATGTAAGATAAAAGCTCTCATTGCAGGAGAACGACAGCAGATAGAAAAAGCAAGTCAGTGGCAAACTTGCGTATTTTCATGCTGTTTAACGAATTAAAGCAACTTAGTAACTTGAGAATACCTGTTTATTGACAAAGGTGTTATGAGACTTAATGAGGTTGTCTGGTTTAGAAACACTTGCACATACTTGGGGCACTATACAGGTTAATAGTGGGGATTCTCCGTTGTAAACCTGAACCCATTTTATGCAGACTAGAGAGCAGTTACATGGAGTCATTCCCACTTTGAAGGTCCCAGTACTTCATTCATTACATAGCTTATTGATTTCACTGGATACTGTGCAGTACCTCCTGTTTCCTTTGGTGGCAGTGCAGGAGAATTAAATGCTTGTTGCCAGATTTTTCAACAAATGGCTTATCGCTGAGATTGCCAGCAACAGATCATCCTTTAGTCAGCATATTGGGGCCCTTCTAACAAAAAGACATTAACTAATGCAGACATTCCTTTTAAGTACAGAGCATATGCCAGTATACTATCTGCAAAGTAAAAAATAAATACATTCTTAAGTGCTTAAAAGGAACGTGTCCTCTGTTGTTTAACCCCTATCTGCCCTACATGTATAGTGCATGTTGGGTGCGAGTGTGTGGAGTGGACTCTGCAACTCCACCCGCAATATACCTGCAGATTCCAGCTGTGTTATACTGCCGGTATTTGTCTGTAAAAGCCGCTATTAGAGCAGCTCTAGTTGCTGCTGTTAACCCCTTAGATGCTGCAGTAAATCCCTGACCGTGGTAGTTAAGGTGCGATGTCCCAGAGGTTCACCATTTTGGATGCCCATGGGATGTTGCCTTCCACCCCCCTTCACTAAGTGAAAGTGCTGCTTATGGATTTCAGTGGTAACCATGAGCCTGCTGACCGCCCCCATGGCTGCCATGTTGGTACATGAAAAAGTGGGATTGAAACATCGTATATAACCCAAAAAATGTTATTAATGAAAACCTCAGCAATTAACAAGCCCTCATAAAGCTCTATCGACCGAATCGCTGAAATATTTTCACCATCAAAATAAAAATTATACAAGTTTGATATCTGGTTTTTCAAGTTTGCTCGACGTGAAGAATCATGTTCACAGGTCATTTTCACTGCACAATGAAACCTTACAAACAAAACCCAAATACAATGAAAAACGCAATCCCATTTAACTTCGCTTGGAATTTTTGTTCCAGTTTTCCAGTATATTGTAGGGTAAAAAAAACCAGCCCTCATACAGCTATGTCACACGAAAGGGGAGAAAGAAGGAGAGGAACAAAGAAAAAGCCCAAAAACTAAAACTGTCCATGGTGAGAAGGGATTACATTAAATTTACTTTAAATGTCATTTTTTTTAGATTTTCACTTTTTAACATCACAATCAAAAAAACCAATCCTGAAGTCTTACAATTTTCACACTGGCCACTAGTCCTAAGAATAGACTCATTGTGAAGGAAGGGTGAGGAGGTGAGCTGTGACTATCATTTCTTGTGAATGGTGGCTACTTTATCTGCTTTATATAGAGGTGTCATCTTTCATTGTCATTTTCAGCCATGATAATAAAACTGCTGAAAAATCTTCTGCATACAACAGGAAATATGAAACTAATTTTGGCCAGGGTGATAATTGCAGGATCTGTGGGTGTGTTTTTTTAGTTTAGATGGTTACTATAGTGAAAAAAAAAGAAAAAAATAAATTTCATGTAAAAAGGTAATTTAAACAATTGGTTATTTTTTGATAACACATTCTCTTTAACTGCTCTTCTCTAATAAGATGGCAATATTGCACCGCTGCAAAAATAGGAAGAAGTAGTTTGTCAATTTTAAAGCAGCTTCTTGGAAACTAATGACTTAGTCATTGATATAACATCCTGACAAAATGACTGTTCACTGTCTGTTTCTGAGAAATGAATTCAAAGCTCACAACCGATATGGCTGCACTTCCTATTATCACTTTTGGAAAGACAGACAGTGGATAATGATTATTTCTATTATATATGATCTACGGTATATTCTGATTTGCTAAAAGTGAGATAAGTGACAAGTCTATTGGAAGTAGCAATCCTAAAAGTCAATATCGACCCTTTAACGAGCCTTGTCACATGACTTGGGATAAAAGCCAAACCAGAATCTCAATTTGCCGCCACGGTGTTTCAGGGTATTGCTCCTCGTCAGTACAAAGCATGAGATCCGATTTGACTGTATGAGAGGCTTCTCACTGGGATCTAAAGGGTCATTTTTCTCCTTGTGGAGATTGACATGCCTGGCATGCCAGTGTATATATAGATACTCGGCACTCAAATATTCATAATGATAATGCAATTCTTTATTTCATAAAGAAATCCCAAAATTCAATGTAACGTTTCAGCCTTATGCAAAAGGCCTTTTTCAAACACTGAGACATACAGTGGGTACGGAAAGTATTCAGACCCCTTTAAATTTTTCACTCTTTGTTTCATTGAAGCCATTTGGTAAATTCTAAAAAGTTCTTTTTTTTCTCATTAAAGTACACTCTGCACCCCATCTTGATTGAAAAAAAAACAGAAATGTAGAAATTTTTGCAAATTTATTAAAAAAGAAAAACTGAAATATCACATGGTCATAAGTATTCAGACCCTTTGCTCAGACACTCATATTTAAGTCACATGCTGTCCATTTCATTGTGATCCTCCTTGAGATGGTTCTACTCCTTCATTGGAGTCCAGCTGTGTTTAATTAAACTGATCGGACTTGATTTGGAAAGGCACACACCTGTCTATATAAGACCTCACAGTTCACAGTGCATGTCAGACCAAATGAGAATCATGAGCTCAAAGGAACCCCCAAGGAGCTCAGAGACAGAATTGTGGCATGGCACAGATCTGGCCAAGGTTACAAAAAAATTTCTCCATTACTCAAGGTTCCCAAGAGCACAGTGGCCTCCATAATCCTTAAATGGAAGAAGTTTGGGACCACCAGAAGTCTTCTTAGACCTGGCCATCCAGCCAAACTCAGCAATCATAGGAGAAGAGCCTTGGTGAGAGAGGTAAAGAAGAACCCCAAGATCACTGTGGCTGAGCTCCAGAGAGGCTGTAGGGAGATGGGAGAAAGTTCCACAAAGTCAACTATCACTGCAGCCCTCCACCAGTCAGGTCTTTATGGCAGAGTGGCCCGACGGAAGCCTCTCCTCAGTGCAAGCCATATGAAAGCCCTCATAGAGTTTGCTCAAAAACACATGAAAGACTCCCAGACTATGAGAAATAAGATTCTCTGGTCTGATGAGATGAAGATAGAACTTTTTGGTGATAATTCTAAGTGGCGTGTGTGGAGAAAACAAGGCACTGCTCATCACCTGCCCAATACAATCCCAACAGTGAAACATGGTGGTGGCAGCATCATGCTATGGGGGTGTTTTTCAGCTGCAGGGACAGGAAGACTGGTTGCAATTGAAGGAAACATGAATGCGGCCAAGTACAGAGATATCCTGGATGAAAACCTCATCCAGAGTGCTCTGGACCTCAGACTTGGCCGAAGGCTCACCTTCCAACAAGACAATGACTCTAAGCACACCGCTAAAATAACAATGGAGTGGCTTCAGAACAACTCTGTGACCATTCTTGACTGGCCCAGCCAGAGCCCTGACCTAAACACAATTGAGCATTTCTGGAGAGACCTGAAAATGGCTGTCCACCAAAGTTCACCATCCAACCTGATGGAATTGGAGATGATCCGCAAGGAAGAATGGCAGAGGATCCCCAATTCCAGGTGTGAAAAACTTTTTGCATCATTCCCAAGAAGACTCATGGCTGTACTAGCTCAAAAGGGGGCTTCTACTCAATACTGAGCAAAGGGTCTGAATACTTATGACCATGTGATATTTCAGTTTTTCTTTTTTAATAAATTTGCAAAAAATTCTACATTTCTGTTTTTTTTCAGTCAAGATGGGGTGCAGAGTGTACTATAATGAGAAAAAAAATGAACTTTTTAGAATTTACCAAATGGCTGCAATGAAACAAAGAGTGAAAAATTTAAAGGGGTCTGAATACTTTCCGTACCCACTGTAAATGAAACAGATAAAGAAATCAAATATTACAAAATTAACACACCACAATAGAATTTTTTATTTAAATTTTTTTATTATAAGAAAATAACATCCTGTTGTATTGTTGAAATCATTTGAGATTTATTTAAATATAAAGACATTATTATATAATGTCAAATTAATGTGGGAATTCACTTACTTCATTCAAAATAAATTACAATATGACCAATTAAATTTCAATATCTCATATACAGTTGAAACCAGAAGTTTCCATACACTATATAAAAAGACATACAGTATATGCATGTTTCTCTCCATATCTGACATGAAATCAGAATAAACCTTTCCTGTTTTAGGTCAATTAGGATTACCATCATTTGTAATATTTGCCAAATGCCAGAATAATGAGAGAGCGAGAATGCAGTAAGTAATAAAAATGCTTAAAACAAAGTCAAAACTTTCCATCCATTTCATTAGTATTTGGTACCATTGTCCTTAAAGTGAATGACTTGGGTGAAACATTTGGGATTTCCTCCCACAAGCTTCTCACAATATAAGGCTATGTGCCCACGTTGCGGAAATGAAGAAGAAAATTTCTGCTTCATTTCCGCATGTCCTCTCCCGGAAAAACGCATGCGGAATTCCACGCGGGTTTATCCTGCGTTTATCGCGCGTTTTCCACATGCGGAATTCCACGCGCGTTTATCCTGCGTTTATCGCGCGTTTTCCACATGCGGAATTCCACGCGCGTTTATCCTGCGTTTATCACGCGTTTTCCACATGCGGAATTGCCTTGCGTTTTTTATTGCATTGCAAAGGCAATTCCGCTTGTGGAAACGCAAAATTAATTGACATGCTGTGGATTGCGCGCATCAAAAACGCTGCGGAAAAATCCACAGCATGGGCATAGAACTTGCGGATTCCCCTTGGGGACCATGGGGGGCAGATTACCTAGCGTTTCACAAGCGTTTACCCTGAGGAAATCCCGCAGCATATACGCTTGTAAAACGCTACGTGGGCACATACTCTTAGGTCGGAATTTGGGCCCATTTCTCCTGACACAACTGCTGTAACTGATCCAGGTTTGTAGGTCGTCTTGCTCGCAGCCTTTTCAGCTTTGCCCATACATTTTCAATAGGATTAAGATCAGGGCTTTGTGATGGCCGCTCCAAAACATTGACTTTGTTATCCTTAACCCCTTATTGACCAATAGACGTCTTTTTACTGATCTGCAATATAAGAGACTAGCGTTCCCCGACAGGTGACTATCCTGTAGCTGTCACCTGTACATTATAGCTGACAACTTGCTGCATCAGCCATGATCAGTGTTGGCACAGACCATGGACGTTTAACCCCTCTGATTCTGTTGTCAATAGAGATTATAGAATCTAAATAGTTAACACAGTGTGGGGGCTTCCTTTTAACTTTATCGGCACCTTGATATCTTGATTGTGTGGTCCTGATGTTTGCCTTGGCAGTTCATGGCCAAATAACTACCTTTAAAGTATGCCGGCTATAATTGCCTGTTCAGAAGTTATCAAAATCTAGATTGTAAAAATAAACTGTTTCATTCTTGTCATTCCACTTTCCATTACTTCCTGAAAAGAACCAGAAGGGTTAATGAACTATATGAAAGCAATTTTAAATACGTTGAGGGGTGCAGTGTTTAACCCCTATACAACCCAAGGTGGTTTGCACGTTAATGACCGGGCCAATTTTTACAATTCTGACCACTGTCATTTTATGAGGTAATTACTCTGGAACGCTTCAACTGATCCCCCTGATTCGGAGATTGTTTTTTCGTGACATATTGTACTTCATGATTTTGGTAAAATTTCTTTGATATCACTTGCATTTATTTGTGAAAAAAAAGGAAATTTGGCGAAAATTTTGAAAATTTAGCAATTTTCAAAATTTTAATTTTTATGCCCTTAAATCAGAGAGATTTATTCTTTGGGTCAGTACGTTTACAGCAGTACCACATTTATATAGTTTTTTATGTTTTGGCGCTTTTACACAATAAAAGCTATTTTATAGAAAAAAATATTTTTTTGCATTGCTTTATTCTGAGAGCTGTAACTTTTTGATTTTTCGGATGATGGAGCTGTATGGCAGCTTATTTTTTGCGGGACGAAATGACGTTTTCAGCGGTACCATTTTTGATCGCGTGTTATTAAATTTTTTGTTTGGCGGTATGATGATAAAGCATTGTTTTTTGCTTTGTTTTTTATTTTTACCGTGTTCACTGAAGGAGTTAACTAGTGGAACAGTTTTATAGGCCAGGTCGTTACGGACGCGGCGATACCAAATATGTGTACTTTGATTGTTTTTTTTGTTTTTTTTTCATAATAATATTTATTGATGGGTACATTATATTTTTAGTGGATTATTTTTTTTTATTTTTTTTTTAGATTTTTACAGTTTTTTTTCAATTATTTTTTTCACTTTCTGGGAGTTTTTACACTTTTTTTACTTTGTCCCACTGTGGGACTTTCACTTTTTTTATTCTGATCGCCTGCACAGCATAGGGATGGAGCACCATCCCTGTGCCATGCAGGCTGTCAGCGCTGGACAGGGAGAAGATAGTTTGGAGATGCACTGCACATGTCCAAACAATCTTACTGCTGTCTGGTGACCCGGATGTTGTCATGACGACATCGGGTCATCATGGCAACAACCGGGAAGCCGCGGCAGACAGCGCTGGAGGCCGGAAAAGGAGGTGAGTATACTGATCACCTCCCCTTGCCTCCGCAATGCTGCGATCGACTTCGATCGCAGCATTGCGGGGGTTAATGTGCTGGGAGCGGTGCGGGATCGCTCCCTGCACTTAGTACCGGGTGTCAGCTGTGACAATCAGCTGACACCCGGCGGCGATCGCGCCCGCACAGCCTGTGTGCGCGCGCGATCGCGATGACGTACTAATACGGGTCAGGCTCTTAAAGCCCAGGGCACAGACGCGTATTAGTACGTCATGGGCTTTAAAGGGGTTAAAATGGTAACACTTTTGGGTGGTTTCCAACATATAAGACTCGCAGGCTAAGTGCCCACGAAGCAAAAATGCTCCAGATTTTTTCTGCATCTCCCTGGCAGGAAAAATGCATGCGGATTTTACATGCGTTTTTCCCGCCAGGTAGAAGCGTTTGTCAAGCGTTTTTGCATGCGGGTTATCAAGCGCTTTTCCAAGCGATTTTAGCATCACTTGGAAAAGTGCTTGACAACTTGGTCACACTATATAAATCCATGCAACCGGCATGGATTTATATAGTGTGACCAAGTTAATAGTTAAAAAAAGAATAAAAATGGTAAACAAAAAAAACATTCTACTCGCCTTCCGATAGCCCCCGGTCTCCTTCTCCGGTGCGTCCGGTGTCTTGGCTCGCGATGGTGTAAAAGGACTTTCCATGACGTCATTTAGTCATGTGACAGGTCAAGCGACTGCCGACATCAACGGTCACGTGACCTGTCACATGACTAAATGACGTCATGGAAGGTCCTTTTACACCACCACGAGCCGCCGAAGACACCGGATGCACCATACAGGAGACCGGGGGCCATGAGAAGGTAAGTATAGTGTTATTTTTTATTTTATTCTTTTTTAACTACAGGTACTATGGTACCCGGGTCTGGAGGAGAGTCTCCTCTTCTCCAGACCTGGGTACCATCCGCACATTGAATCACTTAATATCCACATGTGTACATGTAGTCATTAAGATATTATGCAATTCAATGGAAGTCAATGGCGGCAATTACGCCGCGTTTCCGCAAAATTAATGGATATGCTTCAGATTTTTCCGCAATGATAATCCGCAGCGTAAATTTCCGCAGCATGTGCACAGTGTTGCACAGCTTCTGGATACCCACAGTTGCAGTATAAAACTTCACAGAGCAGATTACATGGGATAACAAGCTTTTACTTCTCAGAACATGAGGTAAAAGGAAAAAACTCAGTTACACAGTACTGCACCAGGAAGTAAGAACAAAATAGAAAATACAAGAGAGACTTTTTTTCTTTTACAATACAGTAAACAAGGAAACTTTACACAACATCGCCATCTACTGTCAGATCAGCATAAAGTCCTCCTTCACACAAACAAAGAAGTCCACAACTGTTGCATATACCAACACACAGCACATGCGGGTTATCATTGAGGACCATGGGGCACGCATTACCAAGCGTTTAAGCGTTTTCGCTTCGAAAATTCCACAGCAAAAACGCTTGAAAAACGCACAGTGGGCACGCAGCCTCAAAGTCACTTCAAAACTGAACAGGTCCCTATAAAAATAAGTTTTGTAAATTTCCTTGAAAAAAATGAAAAATAACGGCTACATTTTTAAATCTTCTAAAATGCTAATAAAATAAAACAAAATTTTACAAATGGTGCTGATGTAAAGCAGACATGAGGGAAATGTTATTTATTACTGTTTTTGTGTGGTATGACTATTGGGATTAAAGGCATAATCAATCATAGTTTGAAAAGTGCAATTTTTAAGACATTTTTGTCAAGTTACTGATATTTTTATAAATAAACGCAAACCATATCAGCCTAAATTTACCATTATTATAAAGTATCATGTGTCACAAAAAACAGTCTCAAAAGCAATGGGATATGTTATTCCAGAGTTATTACTACATAAAGTGACACTGGTCAGATTTAAAAAAAATTGGTTTGGTCACGAAGGGGTTAAGCCACTTTGTTACCATTTTGGCAGTATGCTTCGGGTCATTGTCCATTTGGAGGACCTATTTCTGCTCAAGCTTTAACTTCCTGGCTGATGTCTTGAGATGGTGCTTCAGCATTGCCACATAATCTTCTTTTCTCATGAAGCCACCTACGGATTTTGTGATGTGCACCAAGTCCCTCTTGCAGCAAAGCAACCCCACAACATGATGCTGCCACCCCCGTGTTTCACAGTTGGGATGGTGTTCTTAGGCTTCTAAGCTTCTCCCTTTTTCCTCCAAACTTAACGATGGTCATTATGAACAAAAAGTTCAATTCTAGTTTCATCAGACCACAGGACATGTCTCCAAAAATTAAGGTCTTTGTTCCTGTGTGCATTTGCAAACATAAATCTGGATTTTTTATGTTTCTTTTGGAGTAATGGCTTCTTCCTGGCAGAGTGGTCTTTCAGCCCATGTTGACACAGTACTCGTTTCACTGTGAATTGTCAGTCTGACAATCTTACTAGCTTCTGCCATCCTCTTCACAAGGTCTTTTGCTTTTGTCCTGGGGTTGATATGCACATGTCGGACCAAAGCACGTTCATCTCTGGAACACAGAACCCGTCTCCTTCCTGAGTGGTATGATGGCTGGACATTCCAATCATGTTTGTACTTGCATATAATTGTTTGTACAGATGAACGAGGCACCTTCAGATATCTTGAAATTGTACCCAAGGATGAGCCAGACTTGTGCAAGTCCACAATTCTCTTCCTGATATCTTGGCTGATTTATTTACACTTTCCCATGATGCTACACAAAGAAGCAGTGTGTTTCAGGTGTGCATTAAAATACATCCACATGTGTGTCTCTAATTAACTCAGATGTTGCCCAAAAAACTATTAGAAGCTTCCAAACACATGACATCATCAAATGGGCAGTCGGGAATTGTTTAACCACTTCGCGCCAGAGCCTGTTTTTGCCTTCGTGACCGGGCCAATTTTTTCGATTCTGACCACTGTCAATTTATGAAGTAATTACTCTGGAACGCTTCAACGGATCTCCCTGATTCTAAGAATGTTTTTTCGTGACATATTGTACTTCATGATAGTGGTAAAATTTCTTCGATGTCACTTGCGTTTACTTGTGAAAAAATCGAAAATTTTGAAAATTTTGCAATTTTCAAACTTTGAATTTTCATGCCCTTAAATCAGAGAGATATGTCACACAAAATAGTTAATAAATAACATTTCCCACATGTCTACTTTACATCAGCACAATTTTTGAACCAACATTTTTTTTTGTTAGGGAGCTATAAGGGTTAAAAGTTGACCAGCGATTTCTCATTTTTCCAACAAAATTTACAAAACCATTTTTTTAGGGACCACATCATATTTGAAGTCACTTTGAGGGGTCTTTGTGACAGAAAATACCCAAAAGTGACACCATTCTAAAAACTACACCCCTCAAGGTACTCAAAACCACATTCAAGAACTTTATTAACCCTTCAGGTGCTTCACAGGAATTTTTGGAATGTGGAAGAAAAAAATTAACATTTAACTTTTTTCACAAAAATGTTACTTTAGACCCAATTTTTTTTATTTTCGCAGGGGTAACAGGAAAAAATGAACCCCAAATTTTTTTGTGCAATTTCTCTTGAGCGCGCTGATACCCCATATGTGAGGGAAAACCACTGTTTGCGCGCACGGCAGGGTTCGGAAGGGAAGGAGCGCCATTAGACTTTTTGAATGTAAAATTTGTTTGAATAATTAGCAGACACCATGTTGCGTTTGGAGAGCTCCTGATGTGCCTAAACAGTGGAAACCCCCCACAAGTGACACCATTTTGTAAACTAGACCCCTTAGGGAACTTATCTAGATGTGTGGTGAGCACATTGGGAGACATAATAAACAAATCAGTAGCAGGTGAAGAATTGGTTTTATTTATTTTTTACGCCGTTCCTCGTGCGGTATAAGTGATGAGATTACTTTATTCTTCGGGTCGGTGCGAAAACAGATACCAGATTCATATCGGGTTTTTATGAATGACAGCTGTAACACACTAAAAGACGCTTTTTTTTGTAAAATCTAGTTTTTGCGTCACCATATTTTGAGAGCTATCATTTTTCCATATTTCGGCCGACAGAGTCATGTGACAGCTTGTTTTTTGCGGGACGAGTTGACATTTTTATTGGTACCATTTTTGGGTACGTGACATTTTTTGATCGCTTTCTATTCCGTTTTTTGGGAGGTAAAATTAACAAAAACCAACAATTCAGGAATTGTTTTTTGAGGTTTTTTTTATGCCATTCTGCGTGTGGTGAAAGTGATCAGGCAGCATTATTCTTCAGGTCAGTACGTTTACAGCGATACTACACTTACTGTATATTTTTTTATGTTTTGGCGCTTTTACACAATAAAACAATTTTATAGAAAAAATATTTTTTTTGCATTGCTTTATTCTGAAAGCTATAACTTTTTTATTTTTCGGCTGATGGAGCTCTATGGTGGCTTGTTTTTTGCGGAACAAGATGATGTTTTCAGCGGTACCATTTTTATTTCCATTTTGCTTTTCGATCGCATTTTTTTCCACTTTTTGTTTGGCGATATGAGGAAAAAGCATAGTTTTTTGCTCCGTTTTTTATTTATTTTTATTACGGTGTGCACAGAAGGAATTAATTAGTGTGACAGTTTTATAGCTCGGGTTGTTTCGGATGCGGCGATACCAAATATGTGTACTTTTTTTGTTTTTGCATAAGTATATACGGATTTATCGGTTTAATATTTTATTTATTTATTTTTATTTATTTTGATTTTTTTTAGTAGTTTGAAAACATTTTTTTTACATTTTTACTTAGTCCCTGTATGGGACATTAATTTTTATTTTTCTGATCACTGATCTCATATAATGTAATAGACATATATTACATTACATGAGATCTTTGCTGACTGTTTCACAGTCAGTGTCTCCTGCCAGGCTTCAGCTGCAGGCTGAGCCTCGCAGGACACCGTATATGGCAGATCTGGAGGCGGTCATGTGACCTCCAGCTGCTATAGCAACGCCAGGTCCTGAAAGGTATCAGGGGTCGTCGGAGAGGTAAGTAGACGACCCCCTCTCCTCCTGCTGTCTTCTATATGCCGCGATCACTATAGATCGCGGCATATAGAAGACTGCAAAGGGTTAACATCACTGGGACCTGATCCAATCAGGTCCCGATGATGTTCCCTGTCAGAGCTATCGCTCTGCACCGCACCCGCAGAGCTTGCAGGACACTCGGGGTCCTGAGCGCTGCGGGACCACCCACCGTTTTTAAGCGTCCGTGCTGCACAGAGCCCAGGCAGCGCGGACGTTTATCTACAGTGGGCGGTCGGGAAGCGGTTAAATAAAAAAAAAAAAAAGTTTTCACAAAGTAGAATAGAGAGTTACCTTTTTATTATCATCTAGGACTGTGTTCATACTTTCTATCCCTAGCGTATCAATAGGTCCATCAAAGAAAACCGATTTTCTTTCCGGGGTCTCAGATAATGCAAACTCTCGGGAAGTATTAGCGACTATCCCATCGGTCCACCGCAAATGAAGAGAGGCATCAATAAAATTGCTCTTCCCATAAAATCAAATACAATCCCACAATTGAAAGGATTATTAAACGGAATGCCTGGGATTATGATATTGATGATACACATGTATTGACTACACGTGGCCCCTATTGAAGTGAACGTGCAGACACCGGGAGAGACCGCAAGTAAGTGATTTGCATATAGGCGGTCACATGCCAACTAGAAGTGCGTGACCTCACTCAAAGCAAGTGTATTGAGTGAGGCCAGACACAGTCTAGTCAGAATGTGTCTGGAAGTATGCAAACTTATGCGAATTTCTGGCATAAATAATACAATTTGTTGCTTCCATGTCTGATGGGGAAAATAAAACAGTTTCCAATTTTTGTGCAAACAGGGAGTAAGTCATAATAAAATGATTGTCCGGCAATGTATGGCTGGGGTCTATGTCTCTGAAGGAACCCCTTCTACCATGTCCATAAGCCATAAAAGGGGAGATTTTCCCATTTTCAGCAAAGATATTAGTATTATAAACAATAATTCCAATCATAGACGAACCTCATGTGACACTGGATCAAACTGCCCGAACAGCTGCCCCATGGTGATGGCTTTAGGGTTCACTGTCCGGTAAATCACTTCTTCTTCTTCGCACCCTCGCTCATTCATAAGAGACAGCGTATCAGCGAGGACGTGGAGGACCTTCGCTTTTCCAGAGAACGGCTCTCCAACCAACATAAAACTGTACGGGATAAACAAAATGCAGCATGGTCCATTGTATAAAATGGAAACAGCGAAGAATAAATCCCCCGTCCCATGGACTTCTGTAGTTACAGCTTACCCGTGTCTGACAATCATCATCTCATACGTCTGGATCATGTCCTCCAGGAAGACCTTCTCGGGCTGGATGTTGTGTCCAGCACAGCTCTCCTGTGCGCATTCCAGTAAATCCTGAGCAAAAGGAAGGTAAAATATTTCATCAGTCTGTTTACAGTGGATCCAATTAGAGGTGGGAGAATACATTTTCAGGACCCAGATCAGTATTCTGTGGCCGCTGGACGGGACCCCTGAGAGCCGCCTCTTAGCTGCCGGCATCCCCGGCTCCTCTTCTGATTATATGGCCTGGTGTACATCATGCTGCAACCATAACGTCATGCCAGGCCGGCTAATCTGAAGAAGAGCCGGGGGGCAGGAAGAAATAAGGTGCCTCTCAGGGGTCTCATTCAGTGCCCACCACTGACCTGATGTCACGCACAGTGTAGGAAAGACAAAGTGCGACACAAAGGGGAAGGGAGCCCAGACACTAGGGAAAGGGGGAAATGGAGACCTCCTAGGCTGATCTGCAATCACCCTGTCTCCCCTACCGACTCTATATTGGTTCCTCACCAATTGCCGCACAGGAACCTATCCCTGTATTTCCTTAGCGCTTGGCTCTGGATAGGTAAGGGGGGGTGAGCACTAGTCGATCCCCACTGACAACTAAAGACAGCAAGGGTAGACAGACACAGGGGAAGTAGCTTAGCTTGAGTCGACTTCAGAGAGATGGCACACACATCCTCTTAGCACCAGAGAGGAAGTAAGAACTGCACTTGCTCCAAGCCTTCACAAGGGGTCATGTGAATATCACTGGCACCTCTGTGTAGCAACCAGGAAGTATTTAAACACCCAGGCCTGATTGTCAATTAGAACAGGAGGGAGGTAGCCGCTGGGTCCTACAGTGAGACCGCTAAGAAGATGTCTGGAATGCCAAACGAAGGGATCTCCTGCAACCAACTGCAGGGGGACTGTCTGTCACATCTGAGGCACCCATGACACCTGGCCATTGGATCAGTCTCCTGCAAATCGATTCATTCATCTAAAAAAAAAATGTCTCCATAACCTACAACTAAACTAGCGATAAATCACTCTCAGATGTTTTAACCATTTTTTTTTCTACATCAGATCATCTTGCATTGGAGGTGTAAGTGAGCCCCCTTACCTCTGGTGCCCCTGTGCAGCTGCCCAGGTTGCACTAATGGGACCGGACGATGAGTGACAAGGTCATGTAACCCAATTCCAAAGCAGTGGATCAGGATCGGGTGATTTCAATGGGATTGGTCTACCATCTACTGTGTATGGGGGCCTCATGACAGATTATGTGGGGGGACATAAAAATCGGGCGGTTGGAATTTAATCACCCGATCCTTACTTTCTGACCCTGAAATTAGCAGCTGCCATAAGATTCTGGCAGCGACTCTGTCATAGAGAAAACAGGAGCGAGCATTCCTGAATATGGGGGAGCCGGGAAAGATAACGGTCATCCAAATGATAGCTGGCCAGCTATATAGGACCTATCACTTGCCATTCATATGCAATTTTATTACCTGGTGTAAATGCCGCTGTTCTCCTGAATCCGGTGTTGTTTTTCTTTTGCTCCTGCGCCTCTCCATTCCTGAGATATAGCCTCTTTATAGAAATCTAGTTCATAATTTTTAATAGCCAAGTGGGCGTGGTCATCAAGTCCTCTCTGTGGGAGTCTTCAGGAAGGCCTTGCCCAGTTGGCTTAAAGGGCTAGAGGAGAGTGACAGATGTCAGGAACGGAGAGGAGCAGGAAGAAAAGAAAAACCATGCCGGAGTCAGGAGAACAGCGGCATTTACATATTTATGGCGAGGGACAAGTCCTCTTTAAGTCTTGGAAAACCCCTTTAAGACACTATTATATTTTAATACCTTATAGTCGGCTTTCGGAAGTTGAATGCCAGGGAACAGGTCGCTGGTAATCCCATTGAACAGAGGAATATCAGGAGACAAAGATTTGGGTTCGTTTACATCCTTAATTGACCGCAAGAGCTAAATAGAATGAAAAAGGATTAAATGATAAAATAATTCATATACAATATGACATGAAACAATATTAAAAGTGAGGAACCCCATTACAAAGGAGCCGTCAGTTCTTGTGGTATGTCTGTATTAGTAAAGAATAGTATTCTCCAAAAAATAAGGATGAAACCTCTTTTCCTAAAACTCTACATTGTATCGTCCCTCTGTTATACCTCCTGGAAATGTATGTGTAAATGATATATAATGTATATATAATCTATATAGGGGACAACCCTATACAATCTGACTGTGCCCAAACAGTGGTGACATTGTCAGACTGTGTAGGGTACTCGTTATTGACAGATTTCAATTAATTCCTACATTTCCAGGAATGATAAAAGAGGAATGGAACGCTGCTGAGTTGCACTGAAATATGCTGCAGAATTGTTTTTCCATAGGGAATACATGTGGCCTCTGTGTTGCACTGTTAATTGCCGGCTGCAGAATGAGTTAAGTGAGATACTGTCAGTGAACTCGTTTTTGCTGGCTGACGGGGAGTTTGTAAATGTTTTATCTGTCTTTCTGAGCTCCTCTCAGTTTATTTATGACCACAGACCTTATCAAAATTGAATGTGCAGGGAATCAAAAAGCCGGTGAAAGCCAAGCGATGCAACATTTTTAATAAAACCCAATTGTTAAAATGATTTTTAGCCTAAAATACATGCGTTTAAGTTAAAAATCAAAACTGTCCCAAAAGATGAACAAGCTACGTGTTTAACCCCTTAATAACATCTGACGTACTAATACGCGTCTGTGCCCTGGGACTTAAGAGCCAGACCCGTATTAGTACGTCATCGCGATCGCGCGCGCACACAGGCTGTGCGGGCGCGATCGCCGCCGGGTGTCAGCTGATTGTCACAGCTGACACTCGGTACTATGTGCAGGGAGCGGTCCTGCACCGCTCCCAGCACATTAACCCCCGCGATGCTGCGATCGAAGTCGATCGCGGCATTGCGGGGGCAAGGGGAGGTGATCGGCGATACTCACCTCCTCTTCCGGCTTCCAGCGCAGTCTGAAAAAGCTTCCCGGGTGTTGCCATGACGACCCGATGTCGTCATGACAACATCCGGGTCACCAGAGAGCAGGAAGATTGCTTGGACATGCGCAGTGCATCTCCAAGCAATCTTCACACTGTGCACTTCTGACAGCCTTCATGGCATAGGGATGGTGCTCCATTCTTGTGCCATGCAGGCGATCAGAAAAAAAAAAGTGAAAGTCTCAGAGTGGGACAAAGTAATAAAGTGTATAAACTGTGTGAAAATGGAAAAAAAAAATAAAAAAAATGTGCAAAAATATTATAAAAAAATAAAAAAAATAATACACCAAAAATAAAAATATAATGTACCCATCAATAAATATTATTATAAAAAAAATAAAAAAAAACAATAAAAGTACACATATTTGGTATCGCCGCGTCCGGAACAACCTGACCTATAAAACTGTCCCACTAGTTAACCCCTTCAGTGAACACGGAAAAAAAAAAAAAAAAAAAAACGAAGCAAAAAACAATGCTTTATCACCATACCGCCAAACAAAAAGTGGAATAACACGCGATCAAAAAGACGCATATAAATAAAAATGATACCGCTGAAAACGTCATCTCGTCCCGCAAAAAACAAGCCGCCATACAGCTCCATCAGCCGAAAAATAAAAAAGTTATAGCTCTCAGAATAAAGCGATACTAAAAAATATTTTTTTCTATAAAATAGCTTTTATTGTGTATAAGCGCCAAAACATAGAAAAATGATACAAATGTGGTACCGCTGTAAACGTACTGACCCGAAGAATAAAGCTACCTCATCAATTTTACCACACGCGGAACAGAATAAAAAAAAAAAAAAACAACAATTCCTGAATTGTTGGTTTTTGTTTATTCTGCCTCCCAAAAATCGGAATAGAAAGCGATCAAAAAATGTCACGTGCCTGAAAATGGCACCAATAACAACGTCAACTCATCCCGCAAAAAACGAGCCATCACATGACTGTCTGCCAAAATCTGGAAAAATTATAGCTCTCAAAATATGGCGATGCAAAAACTAGATTTTACAAAAAATGCGTCTTTTAGTGTGTGACAGCTGTCAGTCATAAAAACCCCATATGATTCTGGCATTGCTGTAATCACATCAACCCGAAGAATAAAGTCGTCTAATCACTTATACCGCACAAGGAACGGCGTCAAAAATAAACTCTTGGGTTAGGATTGGGCTAGGGTTAAGGCTGGGATTGGGGCTAGGGTTGTGCTGGGGCTAGGGTTGTGCTGGGGCTAGGGTTGTGCTGGGGCTAGGGTTGTGCTGGGGCTAGGGTTGTGCTGGGGCTAGGGTTGTGCTAGGGCTAGGGTTGTGCTAGGGCTAGGGTTGTGCTAGGGCTAGGGCTGGGGTTGGGATTTTTTTCAAAAGTAAGAAAAAAAGATGACGATATGGCGACTAGTGTTGAGAGCAAGTGCTCGCTACTTGAGTTTGCATCGGGTGCTCTGGTATGCATTGAGTATCGTGGGTATTTGAGTGACATGCTCGAGTCTCTGCCCCATATGCTTCGCAGCCAAAAAAACTTTATGGGGATTGCCTGCCATGCACGAGCGATCCCCGCATGTTTTTTTTTGGGTGTCTAATAACCGTGAAACATGCGGAGCAGGGACTCGAGCATGTCACTCTAGCACACGCTGTACATGGTGCATACCTGAGTACCCGATGCAAACTCAAGTAGCGAGCACTTGCGCTCAAGAATAATGACAACTTATTCAATATGATGACCTAATGTAAACAAATTCTGTGCCGTACCTCTGGGTTCAAAATGTTCACTATACACCTTAATAAAATCCTTGAGGGGTATAGTTTGGACACTTGTGGGGGAGCTCCACTGTTTAGGCACATCACGGGCTTTCCAAACGCGACATGGTGTCCGCTAACAAATTGAATGGAAAATGGGCTCAAATTGTTAGCGGACACCATATTTGCGTTTGGAAAGCCCCTCTGTGCCCAAACTTTGGAGCTCCCCCACAAGTGACCCCATTTTGGAAACTAGACCCCCCAAGGCACCTTTCTAGATGCATAGTGAGCACTTGGAACCCCCAGGTGCTTCACAAATTGATTCGTAATAATGAAAAAGTGAAAAAAAAAACACTTTTTCATTTTTATGAATCAATTTGTGAAGCACCTGGGGTTCCAAGTGCTCACTATGAATCTAGATAGGTGCCTTGGGGGGTCTAGTTTCCAAAATGGGGTCACTTGTGGGGGAGCTCCAATGTTTGGGCACGCAGGGACTCTCTAAATGCAACATGGTATCCGCTAACAAATTGAATGGAAAATCGGCTCAAATTGTTAGCGGACACCACATTGCGTTTGGAGAGCCCCTCTGTGCCCAAACTTTGGAGCTCCCCCACAAGTGACCCCATTTTGGAAACTAGACCCCCCAAGGCACCTATCTAGATGCATAGTGAGCACTTGGAACCCCCAGGTGCTTCACAAATTGATTCGTAATAATGAAAAAGTGAAAAAAAAAAACACTTTTTCATTTTTATGAATCAATTTGTGAAGCACCTGGGGTTCCAAGTGCTCACTATGAATCTAGATAGGTGCCTTGGGGGGTCTAGTTTCCAAAATGGGGTCACTTGTGGGGGAGCTCCAATGTTTGGGCACACAGGGACTCTCCAAATGCAACATGATATCCGCTAACAAATTGTCGGCTCAAATTGTTAGCGGATATCATGTTGCATTTGGAGAGTCCCTGTGTGCCCAAACATTGGAGCTCCCCCACAAGTAAACCCATTTTGGAAACTAGACCCCCCAAGGCACCTATCTAGATGAATAGTGAGCACTTGGATCCCCAGGTGCTTCACAAATTGATTCATAAAAATGAAAGAGTGTTTTTTTTTCACTTTTTCATTATTACGAATCAATTTGTGAAGCACCTGGGGGTTCCAAGTGCTCACTATGCATCTAGAAAGGTGCCTTGGGGGGTCTAGTTTCCAAAATGGGGTCACTTGTGGGGAAGCTCCAAAGTTTGGGCACAGAGGGGCTCTCCAAACGCAATGTGGTGTCCGCTAACAATTTGAGCCGATTTTCCATTCAATTTGTTAGCGGATACCATGTTGCATTTAGAGAGTCCCTGTGTGCCCAAACATTGGAGCTCCCCCACAAGTGACCCTATTTTGGAAACTAGACCCCCCAAGGCACCTATCTAGATTCATAGTGAGCACTTGGAACCCCTAGGTGCTTCACAAATTGATTCGTAAAAATGAAAAAGTGGTTTTTTTTTCACTTTTTCGAATCAATTTGTGAAGCACCTGGGGGTTCCAAGTGCTCACTATGCATCTATAAAGGTGCCTTGGGGGGTCTAGTTTCCAAAATGGGGTCACTTGTGGGGGAGCTCCAATGTTTGGGCACATCAGGGGCTCTCTAAACGCAACATGGTGTCCGCTAATTATTCAAGCAAATTTTACAATCAAAAAGTCAAATGGCGCTCCTTCCCTTCCGAGCCCTACAGTGCGCCCAAACAGTGTTTTTTCCCCAAATATTGAGTATCTGCGTGCCCAGGGGAAATTGCACAACAAATTTTACGGTCCATTTTTTCTTGTTACCCCTGTGAAAATAAAAAAAATTGGGTCTAAAGTAACATTTTTGTGAAAAAAGTTAAATGTTCATTTTTTTCTTCCACATTCAAAAAATTCCTGTGAAGCACCTGAAGGGTTAATAAAGTTCTTGAATGTGGTTTTGAGCACCTTGCGGGGTGCAGTTTTTAGAATGGTGTCACTTTTGGGTATTTTCTGTCACAAAGACCTCTCAAAGTGACTTCAAATGTGATGTGGTCCCTAAAAAAATGGTTTTGTAAATTTTGTTGGAAAAATGAGAAATCGCTGGTCAACTTTTAACCCTTATAGCTCCCTAACAAAAAAAAATTTTGGTTCCAAAATTGTGCTGATGTAAAGTAGACATGTGGGAAATGTTATTTATTAACTCTTTTGTGTGACATATCGCTCTGATTTCAGGGCTTAAAAATTCAAATTTTGAAAATTGCAAAATTTTCGCCAAATTTCCGTTTTTTTCACAAATAAACGCAAGTGATATCGAAGAAATTTTACCACAATCATGAAGTACAATATGTCACGAAAAAACAGTCTCAGAATCAGGGGGATCCGTTGAAGCGTTCCAGAGTAATTACCTCATAAAGTGACAGTGGTCAGAATTGTAAAAATTGGCCCGGTCATTAACGTGCAAACCACCCGCGGGGCTTAAGGGGTTAACAACTATAGTTTTGACACTTTTGCACAGATGAGATCTAACAAGCCAGGAACAGTAATGTACAGAAATTATTTGCAAGTCTCTGTCTGCTACTATAAAATCATACAGATCTAATTTTTGTGATCCAAATGCTTCTCGGTAAGATGGTAATGCTATCCTATACAAGATGTAAAGCGACCAACAGTTCAGAACTTACAAGAATCTCTTCATTTTCATGGGGGAATTTCAGCTTCAGATTGCCAGCAGCGATCAGCACAGCCTTTACTGCACGCATCCCATAATCATAATGAAACTGGACGAGAGCGGCTCCGAGCACAGCCGGTAAGTCATTACCATCTTCACCGAGAGAGGTTTAGCGTGCAGAAAACCGTAAGAATAAAGGCAGATCTCCGCAATCAGAGCATAGTTGGGGACCATCATTGCTACAGTCCGGAAAAGAACCTGAAATGCGCAAACCAGATGGGTCAGTCAACAAATGAAACTAAATTACTGTAAACTAGGCATAGAGCCGGGGAACCCATTATGTCCATTTACACTATCCTCCACCCCAGACCTAAAAGTGATGTGTCTATTCCACATCAGAGGAAAGTCAGTCAAAGTGTGGTTAAACGGGTATTCCCATCTCCAAGATCCTGTCCCAATATGTAATAGGTATAATAATAATAATGTTTGCAAATATCTCCAATTAGAAATGTAGTATAGTTCTTCTGATTAGCTATGTTTCTTACCCCCATGTGCAGGACATTGCAGTAGCTTAGGTATCCATGGTTACGACCAGTCATAGTCACAGTTAGTTACTTGCTAGTGGTCGTAACCATGGATACCTAAGCTACTGCTATGCCCTGCACAAGGGTTAAGCAACATAGCTAATCAGAAGAACTATACTACATTTCCAATTGGAGGTATTTGCTGTTAATATTATTATTACACGTATTACATATTGGGATAGAATCTTGGAGATGGGAATACTCCTTTAACACTTTCCAAATCTCTCTCCACACCTCTACTGTGTCCATTTTGGAAAATAGGAGAATGGGACATCAATATTAAGGAGCTTGCAGAAATGAAGGCATCAGGTGTTGTGATTATACATAGGAAATGTACAATCTCATATAGGTTTGGGGGAGAATAATCCCTTTGATGAAATCTTATGTTTCTTTTGTAAACCTAGTATTTACTTGAAAGTTTGTGAACCCCTCAAAAATTTCTGTATTACTGTATAAATTTGACTTAAAGCTACATCAGTCTGTGGGGTCACAAAGGAACTCAAGGTAACCTCTAAGCAACTAAAGGCCTCTCCTCACATTAGCTAATGTAATTGTTCATGAATCCACCATCAGAAGGACAATGAACAACAATGGCGAGCATGGCAGGATTGCAAGGAGAAAGGCAATGCGATTTAAAATGTCACTGCTAAAACTCACCTGGGCACATCAATAGGTAACTGGAATAATGCTTTGTGGAAGGATGAGGCCAAGATAGAGATTTTAAGTGAGAAGCTATATGTTTGCAGAAAGAAAATACTGCATTACAGCATAAGAACCTCCTATCATCTATGAAACACAAAGATGGTAATCGTAACATGCTTTGGGCCTGTTTTGCTGCACTTGGCCAAGGACGGCTGCCATCATTGATGGAACAATGAATTCTAAAATCTATCAGCAAATGCTAAAGGAAAATATCAGGATATCAGTTCATGTACTGAATCTCAAGAAAACGTGGGTCATGCAGCAAGACAATGGCCCAAAGACACAAGTCGTTCTACAAAAGAATGGTTGAATAAACATAAAGTTTTGGAATGGCCGAGTCATAGTCCTGAGCTGAATCCTATAGAAATGTTGTGGAAGGGCCCGATGCAAGGCACTGGACTCTTTACCTTGAGGTTATCCGGCAGCTCAGAATGTCCCGCGGAGCCAGGATTCATGGTAATGGCTACGAAGCAATTTGGGTTAAGCTTCAGTTCTGTTCCTTCGAAGTTGAACATGTCCATCTTCGTCTGGATGGCTCTCTGGATGCGGAGAATCTGTTGGGCCACCACGGACAACACCTCCAGCTCAATACGGTTAAACTCATCAAAACATGCCCATGCTCCCGATGATGCCAGCCCTTGGAAAAACAAAAAAAAAGTATATACAGTACAGACCAAAAGTTTGGACACACCTTCTCATTTAAAGATTTTCTGTATTTTCATGACTATAAAAATTGTACATTCACAGTGAAGGCATCAAACTATGAATTAACTATGTGGAAAAATATATACTTAACAAAAAAGTGTGAAACAACTGAAAATATGTCTTATATTCTAGGTTCTTCAAAGTAGCCACCTTTTGCTTTGATGACTGCTTTGCACACTCTTGGCATTCTCTTGATGAGCTTCAAGAGGTAGTCACCGGAAATGGTCTTCCAACAATCTTGAAGGAGTTCCCAGAGATGCTTAGTACTTGTTGGCCCTTTTGCCTTCACTCTGCGGTCCAGCTCACCCCAAATCATCTCGATTGGGTTCAGGTCTGGTGACTGTGGAGGCCAGGTCATCTGGCGTAGCACCCCATCACTCTCCTTCTTGGTCAAATAGCCCTTACACAGCCTGGAGGTGTGTTGGGGTCATTGTCCTTTTGAAAAATAAATGATGGTCCAACTAAACGCAAACCGGATGGAATAGCATGCCGCTGCAAGATGCTGTGGTAGCCATGCTGGTTCAGTATGCCTTCAATTTTGAATAAATCCCAAACAGTGTCACCAGCAAAGCACCCCCACACCATCAAAAGATGCCAGCAGAACATCGGTTGGAGTCAGTTTATTATCTGCAATGGAGCAGCTTAACATTGTATGTACCTTTCACATTGCTATGTAGTCCAAACCATCAGAGCAGTTAAAGACCACACACTGCACGGCCAGCGCCTTGGCCAAATCTTTGGTGGTCTCAGTTTTTCCTGTGCCGGCCGGACCTTCTGGAGCTCCACCAAGATTTAGATAAAAAGCACCGATCTACCAATGAAACATGAAAGAACTGGTATGAAATATCAATAAACTTTCTAATAAGTTTCATGCATCATGCAAAAGTCAAAAAGATTTCTGAGCATAACCCATCACATCATAGCAGAGTCCGCTAGCATCTGTCAGTGAGCGGAGTGATGACCAGGCGTGGGGAGTTGCCCAGGTACTCATAGGCGGACTTCACATTGCAGTTGATGATTTGCACTCTCGCATTCTCATTCTCCCAGTAATAGCGGAGTTGGGCAAGCCACTGGAAGTCTGTTTCATGAGAAACTCCTGAGCAATGTAGGAAAAGATAGTCAACCTCTAAGACACTGCAGAATCACAAGGGAGAGTTTCTAAAGGGAAGGCAAATGCACATACATTATAGGACAAAACTCCTAGTCACCGAATTCTGCTTTTTTCATTTAGTCCCATTGCCCACGGTGTATAACATCCGGACTCTCAGCCCCCAGTTTATAAAATCCGGCCTCTCGCCTCCCCCGATGTATAACATCCGCCCCTCGCCCCTAGTTTAGTATAACATCCGTCCCCTCGCCCCCCCGCCAGTGTATAAAATCCATCCCCTCAACCCCACTGTATAACATCCAACCCCAAGCCCTCCTTTGCATAACATCTGACCCCCAGGGTATAATATCCGGCCCCCAGCCCCGGTGTATAACATCAATCCCCTCGCCCCTGGTGTATAATATCCATCCCCTCGCCCCTGGTGTATAATATTCATCCCCTCGCCCCTGGTGTATAATATTCATCCCCTCGCCCCGGTGTATATTATCCGTCCCCTCGCCCCGGTGTATATTATCCGTCCCCTCGCCCCGGTGTATATTATCCGTCCCCTCGCCCCGGTGTATATTATCCGTCCCCTCGCCCCGGTGTATATTATCCGTCCCCTCGCCCCGGTGTATATTATCCGTCCCCTCGCCCCGGTGTATATTATCCGTCCCCTCGCCCCGGTGTATATTATCCGTCCCCTCGCCCCTCAGTGTATAACATCCAGCCCTCGGACTTGTATAACATCTAGCCCCTCGGCCTTGTTGTATAACATTAAGACTCTCGCCCCCCACCAGTGTATAACATCCGTCCCCTCGCCCCGGTGTATAATATCCGTCCCCTCGCCCCGGTGTATAATATCCGTCCCCTCGCCCCGGTGTATAATATCCGTCCCCTCGCCCCGGTGTATAATATCCGTCCCCTCGCCCCGGTGTATAATATCCGGTGTATATAAAAAAGTTATAGCTCTCAGAATAAAGCGATACTAAAAAATATTTTTTTCTATAAAATGGCGCTTATACACAATAAAAGCCAAAACATAGAAAAATGATACAAATGTGGTATCGCTGTAAACGTACTGACCCGAAGAATAAAGCTACCTCATCAATTTTACCACACGCGGAACAGAATAAAAAAAAATAAAAAAAACAATTCCTGAATTGTTGGTTTTTGTTTATTCTGCCTCCCAAAAATCGGAATAGAAAGCGATCAAAAAATGTCACATGCCTGAAAATGGCACCAATAACAACGTCAACTCATCCCGCAAAAAACGAGCCGTCACATGACTGTCTGCCAAAATCTGGAAAAATTATAGCTCTCAAAATATGGCGATGCAAAAACTAGATTTTACAAAAAATGCGTCTTTTAGTGTGTGACAGCTGTCAGTCATAAAAACCCCATATGATTCTGGCATTGCTGTAATCACACCGACCCGAAGAATAAAGTCGTCTAATCACTTATACCGCACAAGGAACGGCGTCAAAAATAAACTCTTGAGTTAGGATTGGGCTAGGGTTAGGGCTGGGTTTGGGGCTAGGGTTCTGCTGGGGCTAGGGTTCTGCTGGGGCTAGGGTTGTGCTGGGGCTAGGGTTGTGCTGGGGCTAGGGTTGTGCTGGGGCTAGGGTTGTGCTGGGGCTAGGGTTGTGCTGGGGCTAGGGTTGTGCTAGGGCTAGGGCTGGGATTTTTTTCAAAAGTAAGAAAAAAAGATGACGATATGGCGACTAGTGTTGAGAGCAAGTGCTCGCTACTTGAGTTTGCATCGGGTGCTCTGGTATGCATTGAGTATCGTGGGTATTTGAGTGACATGCTCGAGTCTCTGCCCCATATGCTTCGCAGCCAAAAAAACTTTATGGGGATTGCCTGCCATGCACGAGCGATCCCCGCATGTTTTTTTTTGGGTGTCTAATAACCGTGAAACATGCGGAGCAGGGACTCGAGCATGTCACTCTAGCACACGCTGTACATGGTGCATACCTGAGTACCCGATGCAAACTCAAGTAGCGAGCACTTGCGCTCAAGAATAATGACAACTTATTCAATATGATGACCTAATGTAAACAAATTCTGTGCCGTACCTCTGGGTTCAAAATGTTCACTATACACCTTAATAAAATCCTTGAGGGGTATAGTTTGGACACTTGTGGGGGAGCTCCACTGTTTAGGCACATCACGGGCTCTCCAAACGCGACATGGTGTCCGCTAACAAATTGAATGGAAAATCGGCTCAAATTGTTAGCGGACACCACATTGCGTTTGGAGAGCCCCTCTGTGCCCAAACTTTGGAGCTCCCCCACAAGTGACCCCATTTTGGAAACTAGACCCCCCAAGGCACCTATCTAGATGCATAGTGAGCACTTGGAACCCCCAGGTGCTTCACAAATTGATTCGTAATAATGAAAAAGTGAAAAAAAAAAACACTTTTTCATTTTTATGAATCAATTTGTGAAGCACCTGGGGTTCCAAGTGCTCACTATGCATCTAGAAAGGTGCCTTGGGGGGTCTAGTTTCCAAAATGGGGTCACTTGTGGGGAAGCTCCAAAGTTTGGGCACAGAGGGGCTCTCCAAACGCAATGTGGTGTCCGCTAACAATTTGAGCCGATTTTCCATTCAATTTGTTAGCGGATACCATGTTGCATTTAGAGAGTCCCTGTGTGCCCAAACATTGGAGCTCCCCCACAAGTGACCCTATTTTGGAAACTAGACCCCCCAAGGCACCTATCTAGATTCATAGTGAGCACTTGGAACCCCTAGGTGCTTCACAAATTGATTCGTAAAAATGAAAAAGTGTTTTTTTTTTCACTTTTTCATTATTACGAATCAATTTGTGAAGCACCTGGGGGTTCCAAGTGCTCACTATGCATCTATAAAGGTGCCTTGGGGGGTCTAGTTTCCAAAATGGGGTCACTTGTGGGGGAGCTCCAATGTTTGGGCACATCAGGGGCTCTCTAAATGCAACATGGTGTCCGCTAATTATTCAAGCAAATTTTACAATCAAAAAGTCAAATGGCGCTCCTTCCCTTCCGAGCCCTACAGTGCGCCCAAACAGTGTTTTTTCCCCAAATATTGGGTATCTGCGTGCCCAGGGGAAATTGCACAACAAATTTTGCGGTCCATTTTTTCTTGTTACCCCTGTGAAAATAAAAAAAATTGGGTCTAAAGTAACATTTTTGTGAAAAAAGTTAAATGTTCATTTTTTTCTTCCATATTCAAAAAATTCCTATGAAGCACTTGAAGGGTTAATAAAGTTCTTGAATGTGGTTTTGAGCACCTTGCGGGGTGCAGTTTTTAGAATGGTGTCACTTTTGGGTATTTTCTGTCACAAAGACCTCTCAAAGTGACTTCAAATATGATGTGGTCCCTAAAAAAATGGTTTTGTAAATTTTGTTGGAAAAATGAGAAATCGCTGGTCAACTTTTAACCCTTATAGCTCCCTAACAAAAAAAAATTTGGGTTCCAAAATTGTGCTGATGTAAAGTAGACATGTGGGAAATGTTATTTATTAACTCTTTTGTGTGACATATCGCTCTGATTTCAGGGCTTAAAAATTCAAATTTTGAAAATTGCAAAATTTTCAAAATTTTCGCCAAATTTCCGTTTTTTTCACAAATAAACGCAAGTGATATCGAAGAAATTTTACCACAATCATGAAGTACAATATGTCACGAAAAAACAGTCTCAGAATCAGGGGGATCCGTTGAAGCGTTCCAGAGTAATTACCTCATAAAGTGACAGTGGTCAGAATTGTAAAAATTGGCCCGGTCATTAACGTGCAAACCACCCGCGGGGCTTAAGGGGTTAACAACTATAGTTTTGACACTTTTGCACAGATGAGATCTAACAAGCCAGGAACAGTAATGTACAGAAATTATTTGCAAGTCTCTGTCTGCTACTATAAAATCATACAGATCTAATTTTTGTGATCCAAATGCTTCTCAGTAAGATGGTAATGCTATCCTATACGAGATGTAAAGCGACCAACAGTTCAGAACTTACAAGAATCTCTTCATTTTCATGGGGGAATTTCAGCTTCAGATTGCCAGCAGCGATCAGCACAGCCTTTACTGCACGCATCCCATAATCATAATGGAACTGGGACGAGAGCGGCTCCGAGCACAGCCGGTAAGTCATTACCATCTTCACCGAGAGAGGTTTAGCGTGCAGAAAACCATAAGAATAAAGGCCGATCTCCGCAATCAGAGCATAGTTGGGGACCATCATTGCTACAGTCCGGAAAAGAACCTGAAATGCGCAAACCAGATGGGTCAGTCAACAAATGAAACTAAATTACTGTAAACTAGGCATAGAGCCGGGGAACCCATTATGTCCATTTACACTATCCTCCACCCCAGACCTAAAAGTGATGTGTCTATTCCACATCAGAGGAAAGTCAGTCAAAGTGTGGTTAAAGGGGTATTCCCATCTCCAAGATCCTGTCCCAATATGTAATAGGTATAATAATAATAATGTTTGCAAATATCTCCAATTAGAAATGTAGTATAGTTCTTCTGATTAGCTATGTTTCTTACCCCCATGTGCAGGACATTGCAGTAGCTTAGGTATCCATGGTTACGACCAGTCATAGTCACAGTTAGTTACTTGCTAGTGGTCGTAACCATGGATACCTAAGCTACTGCTATGCCCTGCACAAGGGTTAAGCAACATAGCTAATCAGAAGAACTATACTACATTTCCAATTGGAGGTATTTGCTGTTAATATTATTATTACACGTATTACATATTGGGATAGAATCTTGGAGATGGGAATACTCCTTTAACACTTTCCAAATCTCTCTCCACACCTCTACTGTGTCCATTTTGGAAAATAGGAGAATGGGACATCAATATTAAGGAGCTTGCAGAAATGAAGGCATCAGGTGTTGTGATTATACATAGGAAATGTACAATCTCATATAGGTTTGGGGGAGAATAATCCCTTTGATGAAATCTTATGTTTCTTTTGTAAACCTAGTATTTACTTGAAAGTTTGTGAACCCCTCAAAAATTTCTGTATTACTGTATAAATTTGACTTAAAGCTACATCAGTCTGTGAGGTCACAAAGGAACTCAAGGTAACCTCTAAGCAACTAAAGGCCTCTCCTCACATTAGCTAATGTAATTGTTCATGAATCCACCATCAGAAGGACAATGAACAACAATGGCGAGCATGGCAGGATTGCAAGGAGAAAGGCAATGCGATTTAAAATGTCACTGCTAAAACTCACCTGGGCACATCAATAGGTAACTGGAATAATGCTTTGTGGAAGGATGAGGCCAAGATAGAGATTTTAAGTGAGAAGCTATATGTTTGCAGAAAGAAAATACTGCATTACAGCATAAGAACCTCCTATCATCTATGAAACACAAAGATGGTAATCGTAACATGCTTTGGGCCTGTTTTGCTGCACTTGGCCAAGGACGGCTGCCATCATTGATGGAACAATGAATTCTAAAATCTATCAGCAAATGCTAAAGGAAAATATCAGGATATCAGTTCATGTACTGAATCTCAAGAAAACGTGGGTCATGCAGCAAGACAATGGCCCAAAGACAAGTCGTTCTACAAAAGAATGGTTGAATAAACATAAAGTTTTGGAATGGCCGAGTCATAGTCCTGAGCTTAATCCTATAGAAATGTTGTGGAAGGGCCCGATGCAAGGCACTGGGACTCTTTACCTTGAGGTTATCCGGCAGCTCAGAACGTCCCGCGGAGCCAGGATTCATGGTAATGGCTACGAAGCAATTTGGGTTAAGCTTCAGTTCTGTTCCTTCGAAGTTGAACATGTCCATCTTCATCTGGATGGCTCTCTGGATGCGGAGAATCTGTTGGGCCACCACGGACAACACCTCCAGCTCAATACGGTTAAACTCATCAAAACATGCCCATGCTACCGATGATGCCAGCCCTTGGAAAAACTAAAAAAAAGTATATACAGTACAGACCAAAAGTTTGGACACACCTTCTCATTTAAAGATTTTCTGTATTTTCATGACTATAAAAATTGTACATTCACAGTGAAGGCATCAAACTATGAATTAACTATGTGGAAAAATATATACTTAACAAAAAAGTGTGAAACAACTGAAAATATGTCTTATATTCTAGGTTCTTCAAAGTAGCCACCTTTTGCTTTGATGACTGCTTTGCACACTCTTGGCATTCTCTTGATGAGCTTCAAGAGGTAGTCACCGGAAATGGTCTTCCAACAATCTTGAAGGAGTTCCCAGAGATGCTTAGCACTTGTTGGCCCTTTTGCCTTCACTCTGCGGTCCAGCTCACCCCAAACCATCTCGATTGGGTTCAGGTCTGGTGACTGTGGAGGCCAGGTCATCTGGCGTAGCACCCCATCACTCTCCTTCTTGGTCAAATAGCCCTTACACAGCCTGGAGGTGTGTTGGGGTCATTGTCCTTTTGAAAAATAAATGATGGTCCAACTAAACGCAAACCGGATGGAATAGCATGCCGCTATAAGATGCTGTGGTAGCCATGCTGGTTCAGTATGCCTTCAATTTTGAATAAATCCCAAACAGTGTCACCAGCAAAGCACCCCCACACCATCAAAAGATGCCAGCAGAACATCGGTTGGAGTCAGTTTATTATCTGCAATGGAGCAGCTTAACATTGTATGTACCTTTCACATTGCTATGTAGTCCAAACCATCAGAGCAGTTAAAGACCACACACTGCACGGCCAGCGCCTTGGCCAAATCTTTGGTGGTCTCAGTTTTTCCTGTGCCGGCCGGACCTTCTGGAGCTCCACCAAGATTTAGATAAAAAGCACCGATCTACCAATGAAACATGAAAGAACTGGTATGAAATATCAATAAACTTTCTAATAAGTTTCATGCATCATGCAAAAGTCAAAAAGATTTCTGAGCATAACCCATCACATCATAGCAGAGTCCGCTAGCATCTGTCAGTGAGCGGAGTGATGACCAGGCGTGGGGAGTTGCCCAGGTACTCATAGGCGGACTTCACATTGCAGTTGATGATTTGCACTCTCGCATTCTCATTCTCCCAGTAATAGCGGAGTTGGGCAAGCCACTGGAAGTCTGTTTCATGAGAAACTCCTGAGCAATGTAGGAAAAGATAGTCAACCTCTAAGACACTGCAGAATCACAAGGGAGAGTTTCTAAAGGGAAGGCAAATGCACATACATTATAGGACAAAACTCCTAGTCACCGAATTCTGCTTTTTTCATTTAGTCCCATTGCCCACGGTGTATAACATCCGGACTCTCAGCCCCCAGTTTATAAAATCCGGCCTCTCGGCTTCCCCGGTGTATAATATCCGCCCCTCGCCCCTAGTTTAGTATAACATCCGTCCCCTCGACCCCCCGCCAGTGTATAAAATCCATCCCCTCAACCCCACTGTATAACATCCAACCCCAAGCCCTCCTTTGCATAACATCTGACCCCCAGGGTATAACATCCGGCCCCCAGCCCCGGTGTATAACATCAATCCCCTCGCCCCTGGTGTATAATATCCATCCCCTCGCCCCTGGTGTATAATATTCATCCCCTCGCCCCGGTGTATATTATCCGTCCCCTCGCCCCGGTGTATATTATCCGTCCCCTCGCCCCGGTGTATATTATCCGTCCCCTCGCCCCGGTGTATATTATCCGTCCCCTCGCCCCGGTGTATATTATCCGTCCCCTCGCCCCGGTGTATATTATCCGTCCCCTCGCCCCGGTGTATATTATGCGTCCCCTCGCCCCGGTGTATATTATCCGTCCCCTCGCCCCGGTGTATAATATCCGTCCCCTCGCCCCGGTGTATAATATCCGTCCCCTCGCCCCGGTGTATAATATCCGTCCCCTCGCCCCTCAGTGTATAACATCCAGCCCTCGGACTTGTATAACATCTAGCCCCTTGTACCCCCAGTGTATAACATCTGGCCCCTCGGCCTTGTTGTATAACATTAAGACTCTCGCCCCCCACCAGTGTATAACATCAATCCCCACGCCCCTGGTGTATAATATCCGTCCCCTCGCCCCTGGTGTATAATATCCGTCCCCTCGCCCCTGGTGTATAATATTCATCCCCTCGCCCCTGGTGTATAATATCCGTCCCCTCCCCCCTGGTGTATAATATCCGTCCCCTTGCCCCTCAGTGTATAACATCCAGCCCTCGGACATGTATAACATCTAGCCCCTCGTTCCCCTAGGGTATAACATCTGGCCCCTCGGCCTTGTATAACATTAAGACTCTCGCCCCCACCAGTGTATAACATCAATCCCCACGCCCCCCGGTGTATAACATCCGCCCTCCCATGCTGTGTGCTGTTACTAACATATGACAGAACGGCTGGTGGTGCAGAGCTCTCTGATACCAGCGCGGTACTGTAATAGGAGCCACCGGGGTAACAAGTCTGGATATTAAATTTCTTCCCTCCTAAATCTTCCCGCATCACATGTGAGTGATATTATTAAGAAGTAGAAGGAACTGCAGCAACTCAGGAGACCCCGGAACATTACAGAGCGGGGTCACTGAGTGGTGAGGAGCAGAGGGCAGAACGCTTTCCTGACTCCATTGGTAACAACATCACCACAAACACTGCGTCCCCGCCAGGAGCTTTATGGCTGAGCAGCTGCATGCAGCCTTACATCACCAAGCACGATGCCGAGCGTCAGATGGAGTGGTGTGAAGCCGCCACCACAGGACTCTGGAGGAGACCTGTTCTGTGCAGTGATGGATCACACTTCTCTATCTGGCATCTGATGGACGAGTCTGGATTTGGTGAATGCCAGGAGAACGTTACCCTATTAACTGCATTGTGCCCGCTGTACAGTTTGCTGGTGGGGGTATGGCCTTGTTTTTAGGGGTTGGTCTAGGCCCCTTAGTTCCAGTGAAAAGATATCTTAATGCTTCAGCACAAGACATTTTAAACAATTGTAGCTTCCAACCCTAAGGGAATAGAAGAGCAGAACTGTTTCACACACGTTCTCAACCTCAACCCCACTAAACACCTTTAGGATGATTAATTAGAAAAAATACTGCACAATGGCAGCATAAATATGTCACCGCAACATAGGGAAGAACAATGTCAGTCACACATCAATTACATTGCCATATGTCTGCTCAGGCTTAGAATGGCTGACCATTCGGAGAATTACATAATACCTACAAAGAAACCGAACAAAAGGCCATTAAAGGAATTGACATAAAAACCCTTTATTAGTACATCCATGGTTATGGAAGGACACCGCACAGAGGAGGGCACACACACCATTGATAGAAAATATTACACACCGCACCTAGGCAATCCAAAACACTGACTATAAAGAATATCAATTGTGGCAATGAGTCATATACAGGGGACGCCGACACCTACAGATGCCAAAACATTCCTATATAGGGACCACCATCTCAATATGCAGAAATGACTACTGCCCCATAGACGTCATTGTAAGTACACCCCAAGATTGCTTTACTGTGACAAGATCAATTGTGTCCTATGAAAACTCAAAGAAAAGAGGGGGGAATATAACATAGATATGGAAAGAACATAGGAATGGGGTGAAATGTATGAAGGTGCTCGGCATATTGAGCTGTGATATCTGTAGAGGGACGGACTCCATATTAACATCCTGGATATGGATTTACAATAGGAGGCCATAAAAGCCCCTCGAGGTGTAATGTGGAGGGGGCACAATACCTTTCTCCATGTAGTGTATAATAAATAGAACATGGTATTGGAAAGTTTGGTGCCAGCCATGATGTTTGCACAAACCTGTTTGGATCATTTCCATGCCCACGTCACGAGCGTGCCCCTCTATGGTGACGAGAGCCCCCAATGTGGTGCGAGTCTGCTGGGACAATTTGCCTCCTCGCACAAGCTCCACAATATCATTTAGCTGGAGCTGCAGATTATCATAGGAGTTTTTCAGGCCCTACAAGAAGGATGTAACGGTGAAATCATCTGCAGAAACATTCATAGAACATACATATTGCAAGGGGGCTGAAATCTATACAGATTATAAGCTGCAGACTAGATTGAGAACTCCACAATATGCAGGCACTTTATAATGTACACAACAATTTTACAACATATCTTTATAGAAGTTGGAGATCTGGATTGAACCCAGAGCTCCAAATACCCAGATGTACCTCTATAAAACCCTGCCACAAACAGCATGGAAAACTCAATGCAGATGGATTCATTTTATGCTGGTATTATGGGAAATCCCATACAATGTCTTCCCTTATTGGTAGATATGACGAGAGTAGAGATGAGCGAATGGATTTGCAGGACTCTGGTCCAACAGTCGGGTCAGTATTCCACGGCCGCAGGACCGGAGCCCCATGAACCGGCATCTCCGGCTCCTCTTTTGATGTCGATGTCATAGTTGTGGTGTGAGGCACAAATGACATCACGCCTGGCCGGCTAATCAAAAGAGGAGCCAGGGATGCCGGCATGTAAGAGGCGGTTAGCAAGGCTCCCATCCAACAGCCACAGACTACTAACCTGCTCTCTTAGACCAAGGTCCTGCAAATTTAGTTGCTCATCTCTAGACAAGATGCATGAATCAATGCAAAATCCCAACAATACTATGGAGCCTTTTGGGTACCTTCAAGATACTGAGCCGCTGTACAACTGCAACCCCCAGGAGAAGACCCCTGGGCAAGAACAGTACATGGACTCTTTGCAGTCTAATAACGTGCTGTGAAAGAAGCTACTTGCATCTTTTGATGTGAATGTGGGTCCCCTTACCTCTGTTGCACCAATGGTATATCCGCCCCTGGAAACTCCTATAAGCTGCGTCCCTGGGTATGACAGTCTATTAGCAGGAGAACACATGAAGTCTGTCTATGAATGTATATATATGTATTTCTCCCAGAAAATTATTACAATTACACATGTTTTGTTGTTCACATGTTTATTTAATTTGTGTGTATTGGAACAACACAAAAAGAAGATATTGGTCAACAATTTTGGTTCTCAAGTCCTCAGACAGTTCTCTTTTCCTCTTTCTGTTCTCCCTACTTAGTGTGGCACGTAACAACGCAAAGATTGAGTCAACTTTTCCCCTTTGTATCGGGTTTCAGGTGTGATTTTCATATTGCCCACACCTTTTACTTGCCACAGGTGAGTTTGAACGAGCATCACATGCTTGAAACAAAATTGTTTACCCACAATTTTGGAAAGATGCCAACAATTTTGTCCGGCCCATTTTTGGGGTTTTGTGTGAAATGATATCCAATTTGCCTTTTTTTTCTCTGTTTTTTATTTGTTGTTGTTCCAATACACACAAAGGAAATAAACATGTGTATAACAAAAAATACACATGCAATTTCAATAATTTTATGGAAAAATACTTCAAGGGTGCCAACACTTCCGGCCATGACTGTTTCTAGTGAAGCAACCTTGATGAGTAAAGGAGCTTATGCCGTACCTCTGGGCCACTGCCGATAGCTTCATGCCCTTCACTGGTCCAGAACATCTGAGACACACAGAGCACGACCTGTCCCGGCCATTCCCTCACCCAGTCTTTTCTTGCAGTCTCGGGGTATGCCTTTTAAAAAACAAAGTTAAATTACGTTGACAGAAGCATTTAAGAGAGGGACAACCTTACTAGTATTATCTAGCAAATTCATTTCTACCGATTGCAGGTAGAAGATCTGCTACCTGGCTCTATAGCAAGAGATACATCATCCACAAATCATTCACTGCCGCCAAATAATCTTATACAAATATAAAAGTACTAGATTAGTTCCAATTAATGCTTTTGGTCTGTAGGTAGATCCGTACCATTCGTGACCGAGCAATAACATCATGCACGCTCCTTAACATGACATCTTCCCCTTGGATGAGCCACTTCTCCACGGCCCCCCGAGCCTCGGAGGTGGAGATGGTCTGGATGAGCTCTACGCGTTCCCCCTCGGTGCTGTACATGGCTTTGATGTCCAGGTTAGGAAGGAACTCCAGCTTTGCGATGCCTTCAAAGCCCTTCTTTAGATGTGGTTGGACCCGCAGAGGATCTTTAGTCTCAGAGAGAATTTCTAGCATTTCGTCGTTGGACAGGAAGAAAAAGCTAAAGCGAAAATGCACAATATGATAAAAATGTCATTAAAGTATTGGGTCAGGCGCCATTTGTATTAGTGTCTATGTGAGAAAATAGAAAAGCAAAGCTTTAAAGTAAAGATTCAGTCCCCATACACATTGGATTAAAATAGTTTAAACCTGACGATTGCAGCAGGACCGGCCTACCCACTGATGTGTATGGGGGTCTCCTGACTCTCCCCCGATAGAGGATGTCAGGGCCAGAAGGATCGGGCAGATGGGATTTCAATACCCGGTCTTTTGGTTCTCAGGGGAGATAACCCGCTGCCGGAGGTGTCCAGTACTGACTTTCTCCTCTCTCCCCATTAAAAACACATGACTGTTCAGCAGAATATGTGGGAGTCAGAAGAAATAGCCAAATAACCATTCAGACGACGGGTATCTCATATCTCATGCGTATGGCTAGCTTAAAGGGGCTATCCAGTTTTGGGAACTTTTTTTATTTAACTGAAATGTGTATTCCCATCTCCAGGATTCTACCCCAATATGTAGTAGGCGTCATAATAATAATATTAGCAAATACCTCCAATTAGAAGTGTAGTATAGTTCTTCTGATTTGCTTTGTCGCTTATCCCATGTGCAGGGCATTGCAGTAGCTTAGGTTACGACCACTAGCAAATAACTGTCACTATATGAGTGGTTGTAACTATGGATACCAAAGCTACTGCAATGCCTTGCACATGGGGAAAGCGACATAGCGAATCAGAAGAACTATACTACACTTCTAATTGGAGGTATTTGCTAATATTATTATTACTACGCCTACTACATATTGGGATAGGATCTTGGAGATGGGAATACCCATTTAATTGCGAGTATTTGCGACAATTCAGTTTCATTAAAAATGTTGCACCGTTCGGCTTTTTGTTTCCTGCACATTCAGCTTTGATGTGATCTGTGGTCATAAATCGGCTAAGAGGAGCTGAAAAAAGACAGATTAAAAATAAGTCCAATAGCCAGCGCAACACAGAGCCAATAGAAGGCAAACAGTGCAAAATTATTAATGAAATCCAATTACAAAAATGATTTCAATGCGTTTAAATAAGAAAAAAAAAAATTTCTTTAAAGTAGTATATAGAATCATTGCAACAAGTGAAAGGACTATACCGTGGGAAAAAAGCCTCTTCTTCTCCAGATAGGCATTCAGCCCTTTCATGATTTTATCCAGAAGCACATTGCTGTCCTGAAGTTTTTCCTGAAGTCCGGTCAGAGAAGTGGCGCTTAAAACCTAAAACAAAGTAGATAGCCCATAAGTAAGATTCCATTATATAGTTATAGAGACTGAAAAAAGGTCACATTCATTGACTATTGTGCCAATAGTTCATATTAAAAAAATAATTAGAACATACAGTTATATGAAAAAGTTTGGGCACCCCTATTAATCTTAAGCTTAATGTTTTATAAAAATTGGTGTTTTTGCAACAGCTATTTCAGTTTGATATATGTTATAACTGTTGGACACAGTAATGTTTCTGCCTTGAAATGAGGTTTATTGTACTAACAGAAAATGTGCAATCTGCATTCAAACAAAATTTGACAGGTGCATAAGTATGGGCACCTCACCAGAAAAGTGACATTAATATTTAGTAGATCCTCCTTTTGCAAAAATAACAGCCTCTAGTTGCTTCCTGTAGCTTTTAATGATTTCCTGGATCCTGGATGAAGGTATTTTTGACCATTCCTCTTTACAAAACAATTCCAGTTCAGTTAAGTTTGATGGTCGCCGAGCATGGACAGCCCTCTTCAAATGATCCCACAGATGTTCAATGATATTCAGGTCTGGGGACTGGGATGGCCATTCCAGAACATTGTAATTGTTCCTCTGCATGAATGCCTGAGTAGATTTGGAGACGTGTTTTGGATCATTGTCTTGCTGAAAGATCCATCCCCTGCGTAACTTCAACTTTATCACTGATTCTTGAACATTATTGTCAAGAATCTGCTGATACTGAGTGGAATCCATGCGTCCCCATCCATCCATCCTGGGTAGGTGTATATGCCCCGCCATCCATCCATCCTGGGTAGGTGTAGATGCCTCTCCATCCATCCATCCTGGGTAGGTATACATGCCCCTCCATCCATCCTGGGTAGGTGTATATGGTCCTCCATCCATCCATTCTGGGTAGGTGTATATGCCCCTCAATTCATCCATTCTGGGTAGGTGTATATGCCCCTCCATCCATCCATTCTGGGTAGGCGTATATGCCCCTCCATCCATCCATTCTGGGTAGGTGTATATGCCCCTCCATTCATCCATTCTGGGTAGGTGTATATGCCCCTCCATCCATTCTGGGTAGGCGTAGATGCCCCTCCATCCATCAATCCATCCTGGGTAGGGGTATATGCCCTCCATCCATCCATTCTGGGTAGGCGTAGATGACCCTCCATCCATTCATCCTGGGTAAGTGTAGATGCCCCTCCATCCATCCATCCATCCCGGGTAAGGTGTAGATGCCCCTCCATCCATCCATCCTGGGTAGGTGTAGATGCCCCTCCATCCATCTATACATCCTGGGTAGGTGTAGATGCCCCTCCATCCATCCACCCATCCTGGGTAGGTGTAGATACCCAGGATGAATGGATGGATGGAGTGGCATCTACACCTACCCAGGATGGATGGATGGAGGGGCATCTACACTTACCCAGGATGAATGGATGGATGGAGGGGCAAGTGTAGATGCCCCTCCATCCATCCATCCTGGGTAGGGGTAGATGCCCCTCCATCCATCCATTCTGGGTAGGTGTATATGCCCCTCCATCCATCCATCCTGGGTAGGCGTAGATACCTTTCCATCCATCCATCCTGGGTAGGTGTATATGCACCTCCATCCATCCATCCATGCATCCATCCAATCTGGGTAGGTGTATATGCCCCTTCATCCATCCATTCTGGGTTTGCGTAGATGCACCTCCATCCATCCTGGGTAGTCTATTCTGGTAGGTGTATATGCCCCTCCATCCATCCATCCTGGGTAGGAGTATTTGCACCTCCATCCATCCTGGGTAGGTGTATATGCCCCTCCATCCATCCTGGGTAGGTGTATATGACCCTTCATCCATCCATCCATCCATTCTGGGTAGGCGTAGATGCCCCTCCATCCATCCATCCATCCTGCGCAGTCTATTCTGGTAGGTGTATATGCCCCTCTATCCATCCATCCTGGGTAGGTGTATATGCCCCTCCATCCATCCATTCTCAGTAGGTGTAGATGCCCCTCCATCCATCCATAGTAGGTGTAGATACCACTCCATCCATCCATTCTGGGTAGGTGTATATGCCCCTCCATTCATCCTGGGTAGGAGTATTTGCCCCTCCATCCATAGTGGGTAGGTGTATATGCCCCTCCATCCATCCATCCTGGGTAGGTGAATATGCCCTTCCATCCATCCTGGGTAGGTGAATATGCCCTTCCATCCATCCTGGGTAGGTGTATCGGCCTCTCCATCCATCCTGGGTAGCTGTATATGCCCCTCCATCCATCCATCCAGAGTAGGTGTATATGCCCCTCCATCCATCCATCCATCCTGGGTAGCTGTATATGCCCCTCCATCCATCCATCCATCCATCCATCCAGAGTAGGTGTATATGCCCCTCCATCCATCCATCCTGAGTAGGTGTATAAGCCCATCCATCCATCCTGGGTAGGTGTATATGCCCCTCCATCCATCCATCCATCCATACATCCTGGGTAGGTCTAGATACCCCTCCATCCATCCACCCATCCTGGGTAGGTGTAGATGCCCTTCCATCCATCCATTCATCCTGGGTAAGTGTAGATGCCCCTCCATCCATCCATCCTGGGTAGGGGTAGATGCCCCTCCATCCATCCATCCTGGGTAGGTGTATATGCCCCTCCATCCATCCATTCTGGGTAGGTGTATATGCCCCTCCATCCATCCATCCATCCTGGGTAGGCGTAGATACCTTTCCATCCATCCATCCTGGGTAGGTGTATATGCACCTCCATCCATCCATCCAATCTGGGTAGGTGTATATGCCCCTTCATCCATCCATTCTGGGTTTGCGTAGATGCACCTCCATCCATCCTGGGTAGTCTATTCTGGTAGGTGTATATGCCCCTCCATCCATCCATCCATCCTGGGTAGGAGTATTTGCCCCTCCATCCATCCTGGGTAGGTGTATATGCCCCTCCATCCATCCTGAGTAGGTGTATTTCCCCCTCCATCCATCCATCCTGGGTGAGTGTATATGACCCTTCATCCATCCATCCATTCTGGGTAGGCGTAGATGCCCCTCCATCCATCCATCCTGCGCAGTCTATTCTGGTAGGTGTATATGCCCCTCTATCCATCCATCCTGGGTAGGTGTATATGCCCCTCCATTCGTCCATATATCCTGAGTAAGTGTAGATGCCCCTCCATCCATCCATCCTGGGTAGGTCTAGATGCCCCTCCATCCATCCACCCATCCTGGGTAGGTGTAGATGCCCTTCCATCCATTCATCCTGCGTAAGTGTAGATGCCCCTCCATCCATCCATCGTGGGTAGGGGTAGATGCCCCTCCATCCATCCATTCTGGGTAGGTGTATATGCCCCTCATTCCATCCATCCTGGGTAGGTGTAGATACCTCTCCATCCATCCATCCTGGGTAGGTGTATATGCACCTCCATCCATCCATCCAAACTGGGTAAGCATAGATGCCCCTCCATCCATCCATCCTGAGCAGTCTATTCTGGTAGGTGTATATGCCCCTCCATCCATCCACTCTGGGTAGGTGTAGATGCCCCTCCATCCATCAATCCATCCTGGGTAGGAATAGATGCCCCTCCATCCATCCATGGTAGATGCGAATACCCCTCCATCCATTCTTCCATCCATCCATCCTGGGTAGGTGTATATGCCCCTCCATCCATCCAGTGTAGGAGTATTTGCCCCTCCATCCATCCTGGGTAGGTGTATATGCCCCTCCATCCATCCATCCTGGGTAGGTGTATATGCCAATCCATCCATCCTGGGTAGGTGTATATGCCCCTCCATCCATCCTGGGTAGGTGTATCGGCCCCTCCATCCATCCATCCATCCTGAGTAGCTGTATATGCCCCTCCAGCCATCCTGGGTAGGTGTATATGCCCCTTCATCCATTCTGGGTAGGTGTAGATGCCCCTCCATTCATCCTGGGTAGTCTATTCTGGTAGGTGTATATGCCCCTCCATCCAACCTGGTTAGGTGTAGATGCCCCCTCCATTCATCCATCCTGGTTAGGTGTAGATGCCCCTCCATCCATCCATCCATCCTGGGTAGTCTATTCTGCTAGGTGTATATGCCCCTCCATCCATCCTGGTTAGGTGTAGATGCCCCTCCATCCATCCATCCTGGTTAAGTGTAGATGCCCCTCCATCCATCCATCCTGGGTAGGTGTAAATGCCCCTCCATCCATCCATCCTGGGTAGGTGTAAATGCCCCTCCATCCATCCACTCTGGGTAGGTGTAGATGCCCCTCCATCCATCAATCCATCCTGGGTAGGTGTAGATGCCCCTCCATCCATCCATGGTAGATGCGAATACCCCTCCATCCATTCTTCCATCCATCCATCCTGGGTAGGTGTATATGCCCCTCCATCCATCCATCCATCCTTGGTAGGTGTATATGCCCCTCCGTCCATCCAGTGTAGGAGTATTTGCCCCTCCATCCATCCTGGGTAGGTGTATATTGCCCCCTCCATCCATCCTGGGTAGGTGTATATGCCCCTCCATCCATCCTGGGTAGGTGTATATGCCCCTCCATCCATCCATCCTGGGTAGCTGTATATGCCCCTCCAGCCATCCAGGGTAGGTGTATATGCCCCTTCATCCATTCTGGGTAGGTGTAGATGCCCCTCCATCCATCCTGGGTAGGTGTAGATGCCCCTCCATCCATCCTGGGTAGGTGTAGATGCCCCTCCATCCATCCTGGGTAGTCTATTCTGGTAGGTGTATATGCCCCTCCATCCAACCTGGTTAGGTGTAGATGCCCCCTCCATTCATCCATCCTGGTTAGGTGTAGATGGCCCTCCATCCACCCATCCATCCTGGGCAGTCTATTCTGGTAGGTGTATATGCCCCTCCATCCAACCTGGTTAGGTGTAGATGCCCCCTCCATCCATCCATCCTGGGTAGGTGTATATGCCCCTTCATCCATCCATCCTGGGTAGGTGTAAATGCCCCTCCATCCATCCATCCTGGGTAGGTGTAAATGCCCCTCCATCCATCCATGCTGGGTAGGTTTATATGCCCCTGACTAGCCCAGGGGAATGGGTATGACTCGGTACCCGGGCCTTAAGGGATGTCGCGGTGGTCGGCTCCCGGGCCCGTACCCTGGGGTCGCTCCTTTAAAAGGGTTGGTGAGTTGTGAAGTTTATAAAAGAGTTTGTGACGCCACCTGTGGTTTCTGGTGAGGATCACCAGCGCTGCGCAGTCCACTGAGGCCGGTGATAAGGCAGCTCGATGGTATAGCTTCCCACAGGTGGAGCTAGGCCTCAGGGCAGTGTATGGACGGGGAAAGCAGGACGGAGAGACCCAGCCGGGTCAGAGCAAGAACAGGGACAGACACGATTGTCACTTCAGTACCTTTTACTGATGGAAATTCAGGCACGTCCCAGAGCACTGTAGGGTGAAGGGTGCACGTCAGGATCCTCCCCAATGAGCGGGTTTTGGGCCTCCTGTTTCTTGCCTCTGCGTAGTAAGTTTCTGACCTTCCTGGAGCAAGGCCTAACTTTGTCTCTGTCCTGCGCTGGCTGACCTTGTGGTAGGGCCTTTTCTTGGATTACACGCTCCCGACTTAAGGGGCCTGTGTGTCTCCTGGCTCTATTACGTATCAGCACTTTTGCGATACTGGGACTTGTAGTTCTCCAGGGATTCTGGTTATATCTTACTGGGTCGTGGAGATCCCGGTAAGCTTCGGACCCGATGTCCGGTAACTGCTTCTTCGGGGTGAGCTAGTTAAGCTCCTCTGCCCCCTATGTATTAACTCTCCACTCGCCTTCGGCCTACTCGGGCCCTCACTAGGCTATACACACTAACGGCAGCTTGCCGCGCTTCACCGATCTTATGGCGCCGGCACACCTAAAGCTCACCTCTCTGAGCTACAACTGAGTCTAGAACGTGCTCCACTGCAGACTGACCTCTCTCAGGCTTTTGCACTGCAGGAGCTCTCTCAACAGGTTTGCTTTCTGTCGACTCCAGTGTAGACTAACTGCTGCCTGGCTCCACCTTCCCTTATATATCTATCCCTAAAGGGCTCCCTCTGATGGTCTGAGGTGGAAGGTGGAGATGTGTGAATGGTTATGGGGGCCTCTTGTGGAGGAATCCATCAATACACCCTGCTAGGATCTGTGATACCAAGCGCAGCTAGGCGTCACACACCCCCATCCATCCTGGGTAGATGTATATGCCCCTCCATCCATCCCGGTCAGTATATGCCCCCCTCCATCCATCCATCCTGGTGGATATATCCTCCCCTTCATCCTGGTGGGTATATGACCCCCCCTCCATCCATCCTGGTGGGTATATGCCCCCCCCCTCCATCCATCCTGGTGGGTATATGCCCCCCCCTCCATCCATCCTGGTGGGTATATGCCCCCCCCTCCATCCATCCTGGTGGGTATATGCCCCCCCCCTCCATCCATCCTGGTGGGTATATGCCCCCCCCTCCATCCATCCTGGTGGGTATATGCCCCCCCCCCTCCATCCATCCTGGTGGGTATATGCCCCCCCCCCTCCATCCATCCTGGTGGGTATATGCCCCCCCCCCTCCATCCATCCTGGTGGGTATATGCCCCCCCCTCCATCCATCCTGGTGGGTATATGCCCCCCCCCTCCATCCATCCTGGTGGGTATATGCCCCCCCCCTCCATCCATCCTGGTGGGTATGTGCCCCCCCCCCTCCATCCATCCTGGTGGGTATATGCCCCCCCCCTCCATCCATCCTGGTGGGTATATGCCCCCCCCCTCCATCCATCCTGGTGGGTATATGCCCCCCCCCCCTCCATCCATCCTGGTGGGTATATGCCCCCCCCCTCCATCCATCCTGGTGGGTATATGCCCCCCCCCTCCATCCATCCTGGTGGGTATATGCCCCCCCCCCTCCATCCATCCTGGTGGGTATATGCCCCCCCCTCCATCCATCCTGGTGGGTATATGCCCCCCCCCTCCATCCATCCTGGTGGGTATATGCCCCCCCCTCCATCCATCCTGGTGGGTATATGCCCCCCCCCTCCATCCATCCTGGTGGGTATATGCCCCCCCCTCTCCATCCAGGTGGGTATATGCCCCCCCCCCCTCTCCATCCATCCTGGTGGGTATATGCCCCCCCCTCTCCATCCATCCTGGTGGGTATATGCCCCCCCCCTCCATCCATCCTGGTGGGTATATGCCCCCCCCTCCATCCATCCTGGTGGGTATATGCCCCCCCCTCCATCCATCCTGGTGGGTATATGCCTCCTCCTCCATCCTGGTGGGTATATGCCCCCATATATTCAATGCGAAGGGAAAAAAAACAAAACAAACGCTTCTACTCACCTTCCACGTTCCCACGCAGCGCTGTGTCTGTGTTGCCTGAAGATGTCGGCGGTGATAACAGCTGAGAGGCTGAGATCACCGCACGGCGCCGCTGCAGATACTCACTCGGGACGTCCACTCCTAGGCATTTCCTCCCCGGCAGTTCCTGTCATGGCATGCTCTGACTGAGCAGTGCGTGCGACGACAGGGGGAATGTACAGCTTACACTGCAGGCTCCACAAAGATGGCTGCAATCTCCTCCCACGGCTGCGACCTGAACAGCCAAGGGGGCGTGCCCAGGTCACAGCTAGAGGCAGGAGGAGCGGCCTGTAATGTTAGAGAAAGGGTCGGTGACAGACTACTGTCTCTTATGGCCAGGGCTGCCGTAAATGAGGTGTGTAAGAGCGCTTCTTACACAACCCCCAAATAAAAATGGCAGCCCCTAGTGGCCAATGTAAAAATAAATAAAAAACTAATAAAGTGGTACATTTAATTTTGTATTAAAAATAATTGATTACATAATTATTAATACAAAACATAAAATCGTGGCCCCTTCCCTGTAAGAATAGCACATGGCTCTTTTCACGTCTGGTTATTTCTCTAGCAGGTAGAATATGCTCCGTTATAGACCGTGGACAGGTTTACAGCTCTATTTATTGTGGACGATTGATCTGCAAATCAGAACTGAGACCGGTCCGATTTTCATCCGATTTGTAGATAAAGATCATCTATTGAAGTCAACGAGTGTCAGAAAAAATGCCCAGAACCAACCATGTTGCCTGTACTGCTTGTTTTCCAGTGTCTATAGGCCGGGCAAGCGAGGCGAGGAAACCTTTAGCTTTTTTACTTTACATATAAAAAAATATGCCCCACTGAGGAGAAAAACTGACACTGACCAAAATCAGATGAAAATTAGAAAAAAAACACTGATTAAAACCTGACATGTGAACGGGGCCTTAGGCCTTAATCAGATGTCAGCAGGGTCGGACTGGGGTGTCTGGGGCCCACAGGGGACACTGACTCTAGGGGCCACCTCCAGCAATATACAGATCTCTCTTCTCTGCTCTCCCTGTTATAGTGGAGCAGTGACCGGCGGCTCCTCACATCTACTCTGCACAGACTACAACAGGGATGGACAATTTCTGTAGTTTACATGAAAGAGCTTCTTTGGTTAAAACAAGTCATCACAGATTCATGGGCTACACAGGATAGGTGATCACTTATTGATTGGAAGAATGGGGAAGTTTTATCCCTGACAGGACACTTATCCCCATTTAAAATGCAGCGACAGGTGGGACGTCTGACCACAGCCTCATTCTTTCTCTTGGGGGCTTCCAAAAAAGAGCAGCGCTCACAGCCCCTGAGGGAATGAATGGATCAGTGGTCGAGTCGCACATGAGCTCCAGTGTAATGGGGAGAAAAGCTCCACAGTCTGCCGATCGCTGCAGGTCCCAGTAGTCAGACCCCACCAATCAATAAGTTATCACTTATCCTGTGGAGAGGGGATTACTTGTTCTCCCCGGAGAACCCCTGTGAGTGCATCTCTGACGCTCTGCTCCAAGTATTTCATCTCTAAGGCCACAGCCCCACTATCAGTATTCAGTCAGGATTTTTTCTCAGGAGTGGGAGCCAAAACCAGGTGAGGAACAATCAGAGAAAAGGTAGAATAGAAACAAGTCACCAATTCTGGATTTATCACCCACTCCTGCTTTTGGCTCTCACTACTGAGAAAAAATACTGACCAAATACTGATAGTGAAGCCGTGGCCTCATGGAAAAAAATCTTTTCCTAGTTAATCTCAGCGAGAACAAATGACCGCCATACACAACATAATCCACTATAACAACACCAATAATATCACATACAAAAGGGACAAATATCACCACACCATGACCAGACCACATATTACCACCATATAGTGACCAAATAATACACTACTGATCAGGAATACAAACCACAATACTAACAACACTGTCACTATACATATGAGCTCTGTATATAGTGTCAGTGTACAGGTAATACAGTGATCCCCAGTGACATTATAAACAGGATCTCTGTATATAGTGTCAGTGTACATGTAATACAGTGATCACCGGTGACATTATACACAGGAGCTCTGTATGTAGTGTACAGGTAATACAGTTATCACGAGTGACATTATACACAGGAGCTCTGTATATAGTGTATAGGTAATACACTGGTCACCAGTGACATACACAGGAGCTCTGTATATACTATATAGTGTAAGTGTACAGTAATACACTGACTCACCAGTGATGTCTCTAGGTGAAGTTCTTCATCTTCGCTTTTCTTCATCTGGCACAGTCCACCATCACTTCTTCCAGCCAGGAATCATCTCTGCAGAAAATAACACACAGTTATCAATAACTGATCTCTTTTAGAGCACATTCCCACTTTTCCCCAGGCTTCTACACTACACCAGTTGAAGAAATAAAGCGACATAGTGGCGCCCTGCACAGTAACAGGACCCCCTTTTGTCCCCTCTTACGGAAAACAGTTTCCTAAAAATAAAATTATATTACAGAAGTAATAATGTCCCTAATTGGACTCTAAAGTAATAATGTTCCCCACTCGCCATATATCCATTCTGGTCTCCATGTGTCCAGTCTGCCCCTCCCATATATCCATCCGGGCCTCCATGTGTCCAGCCTGCCCCCCTTCATATATCCATCCTGTCCCACTCATATATGCATCCCACCCCACCCCATATATCTATCCAGGACCCCATGTGTCCAGCTTGCCGCCCTTCACCTCCATGTGTCCATCCAGGTCCCCATGTGTCCAGCTTGCTGCCCTTCACCTATATGTGTCCATCCAGGTCCCAATGTGTCCAGCTTGCCCCCCTTCACCTCCATGTGTCCATCCAGGTCCCCAACTTGGCCCCCTTCACCACCATGTGTCCCTTTATGCGTCCATCCAGCCCCCCCCCCTTCAGCCCCGTGCCTCCATCCATATGTCTCCCCATGGGTCCAGCCAGCCCCCCCTTCAACCCCATGTCCCCATCCATGTCTCCATGGGTCCAGCCAGCCCCCCCTTCAGCCCCGTGCCTCCATCCATATGTACCCCATGCGTCCAGCCAGCCCCCCCCCCTTCAGCCCCATGTCTCCATGGGACCAGCCAGCCCCCCCTTCAGCCCCATGTCCCCATCCATATCCCCATGGGTCCAGCCAGCCCCCCCTTCAGCCCCATATCCCCATCCATGTCCCCATGGGTCCAGCCAGCCAGCCCCATGTCCCCATGGGTCCAGCCAGCCAGCCCCCCCCTTTAGCCCCATGTCCCCATCCATGTTCCCATGGGTCCATCCAGCCCCCCCTTCAGACCCATGTCCCCATGGGTCCAACCAGCCCCCCCTTCAGCCCCATGTCCCCATCCATGTCCCCATGTGACCAGCCTGCGACCCCTCCATATATGGATGATGACCAATGCTGGGAACACTCACCCAGAAAAACGTGGATATTGCACTTGACTTGAAGTTGAAGCAGGGAGAGCTGTAGCCAGACCTGCAGCCTTGTTTCCAGGGTTATGGTGAGAGAGCAGAGTGCTGGTCACCGCATACTCAGCCCAGGAGCCGGCTTAAAAGGCAAGAGAGCAGGAGAGAAGAGGGCGGTGCGCGGTGCTGGTGCGGTGTTCCATACCCGGACGGGAGCCGGTGTTACAAGGCCAATTCCAAGGGAGCAGGAGCCGGGACTGGAGAGTAGAGCGCGGCGTCGGCGTATCAAAAGCCGGCAGGGGAGCAGGGAGAGGAGAGCGCGACGTCAGCGTGTCACCTGACAACACACCACTGCCAGCCACCAGCGGCAAAGCAGAGCGCGGTGCGTGTCACCGCCCACCAAGAACACGTCCTCAGTCATGTGACTATGCGCGTCACCCGCTGTCACCACTGAATAGTATGAGCGCCGCACGCGACGCTACATTTCCTTCGGCTGCGCTTTTAAAGGGCCCGCACTTTTTAAGAGCCTCCGCTACCAATTCTCTCACTCTCTCATCGGGGCCCACCGGGAATTTTTCCAGCTATCACACCAGGCCAGTCCTACCCTGCGCGCTGGCATCGGGGCCCCCTCCTCAAATACTTACCTCTCCCGTTCCCAGCAACTCCTGTGTCTTCAGCGTCTTCGGAGTCTGTCGTCACTACCGTGCGCCCTCTGTCTTATCTAGCAATCCATAAGTATAATGCAAACTATGGGGCCATTATACAGCATGGAGCAATCTATGGGGCCATTATACAGCATGGAGCAATCTATGGGGCCATTATACAGCATGGAGCAATCTATGGGGCCATTACACAGCATGGAGCAATCTATGGGGCCATTACACGCATGGAGCAATCTATGGGGCCATTACACGCATGGAGCAATCTATGGGGCCATTACACGCATGGAGCAATCTATGGGGCCATTACACTTATGGAGCAATCTATGGGGCCATTACACTTATGGAGCAATCTATGGGGCCATTACACTTATGGAGCAATCTATGGGGCCATTACACTTATGGAGCAATCTATGGGGCCATTACACTTATGGAGCAATCTATGGGGCCATTACACTTATGGAGCAATCTATGGGGCCATTACACTTATGGAGCAATCTATGGGGCCATTACACTTATGGAGCAATCTATGGGGCCATTACACTTATGGAGCAATCTATGGGGCCATTACACTTATGGAGCAATCTATGGGGCCATTACACTTATGGAGCAATCTATGGGGCCATTACACTTATGGAGCAATCTATGGGGCGATTACACTTATGGAGCAATCTATGGGGCCATTACAGCAGGGAGCAATCTATGGGGCCATTATACAGCATGGAGCAATCTATGGGGCCATTATACAGCATGGAGCAATCTATGGGGCCATTATACAGCATGGAGCAATCTATGGGGCCATTATACAGCATGGAGCAATCTATGGGGCCATTATACAGCATGGAGCAATCTATGGGGCCATTATACAGCATGGAGCAATCTATAGGGCCATTATACTTATGGAGCAATCTATAGGGCCATTATACTTATGGAGCAATCTATAGGGCCATTATACTTATGGAGCAATCTATAGGGCCATTATACTTATGGAGCAATCTATGGGGCCATTATACAGTATGGAGCAATCTATAGGGCCATTATAGCATGGAGCAATCTATGGAGCCATTATGCAGCATGGAGCAATCTATAGGGCCATTATACAGCATGGAGCAATCTATGGGGCCATTATGCTGTATGGAGCAATCTATGGGGCCATTAAGCAGCATGGAGCAATCTATAGGGCCATTACAGCATGGAGCAATCTATGCGGCCATTACAGCATGGAGCAATCTATGGGGCCATTATACTTATGGAGCAATCTTTGGGGCCATTACAGCATGGAGCAATCTATGGGGCCATTATACAGCATGGAGCAATCTATGGGGCCATTATGCAGCATGGAGCAATCTATGGGGCCATTATGCAGCATAGAGCAATCTATGGGGCCATTATGCAGCATAGAGCAATCTATGGGGCCATTATACTTATGGAGCAATCTATAGGGCCATTACAGCATGGAGCAATCTATGGGGCCATTATACACCATGGAGCAATCTATGGGGCCATTATACTTATGGAGCAATCTATAGGGCCATTATACTTATGGAGCAATCTATAGGGCCATTATACTTATGGAGCAATCTATGGGGCCATTATACAGTATGGAGCAATCTATGAAACCATTATGCAGTATGGAGCAATCTATGGGGCCATTATGCAGCATGGAGCAATCTATGGGGCCATTATGCAGCATGGAGCAATCTATAGGGCCATTACAGCAAGGAGCAATCTATGGGGCCATTATACTTATGGAGCAATCTATGGGGCGATTATACAGCATGGAACAATCGATGGGGCCATTATACAGCATTGGGCAATCTATGGGGCCATTATACATCATGGAGCAATCTATGTGGCCATTATACTTATGGAGCAATCTATGGGGCCATTATACAGCATGGAGCAATCTATGGGGCCATTATACAGCATGGAGCAATCTATGGGGCCATTATACAGCATGGAGCAATCTATGGGGCCATTATACAGCATGGAGCAATCTATGGGGCCATTATACAGCATGGAGCAATCTATGGGGCCATTACAGCATGGAGCAATCTATGGGGCCATTACAGCATGGAGCAATCTGTGGGGCCATTACAGCATGGAGCAATCTGTGGGGCCATTATACTTATGGAGCAATCTATAGGGCCATTATACTTATGGAGCAATCTATGGGGCCATTATACAGTAGGGAGCAATCTATGGGACCATTATACAGCATGGGGCAATCAATGGGGCCATTATACAGCATGGAGCAATCTATGGGACCTTTATACTTATGGAGCAATCTATAGGGCCATTACAGCATGGAGCAATCTATGGGGCCATTATACAGCATGGAGCAATCTATGGGGCCATTATGCTTATGGAGCAATCTATAGGGCCATTACAGCATGCAGCAATCTATGGGGCCATTATACAGCATGGAGCAATCTATGGGGCCATTATACTTATGGAGCAATCTATAGGACCATTACAGCATGGAGCCAATCTATGGGGCCATTATACTTATGGAGCAATCTATAGGGCTATTATACTTATGGAGCAATCTATAGGGACATTATACAGTATGGAGCAATCTATGGAGCCATTATGCAGTATGGAGCAATCTATGGGGCCATTGTGGAGCATGGAGCAATGTATAGGGCCATTATACTTATGGAGCAATCTATGGGGCCATTACAGCATGGAGCAATCTATGGGGCCATTATACAGCATGGAGCAATCTATGGGGCCATTATACTTATGGAGCAATCTATAGGGCCATTACAGCATAGAGCAATCTATGGGGCCATTATACAGCATGGATCAATCTATGGGGCCATTATACTTATGGAGCAATCTATAGGGCCATTATACTTATGGAGCAATCTATAGGGTCATTATACTTATGGAGCAATCTATAGGGTCATTATACAGTATGGAGCAATCTATGGAGCCATTATGCAGCATGGAGCAATCTATGGAGCCATTATGCAGCATGGAGCAATTTATAGGGCCATTACAGCATGGAGTAATCTATGGGGCCATTATACTTATGGAGCAATCTATGGGGCCATTATACAGCATGGAACAATCTATGGGGCCATTATACAGCAGGGGTCAATCTATGGGGCCATTATACAGCAGGGGTCAATCTATGGGGCCATTATACAGCATGGGGCAATCTATGGGGCCATTATACAGCATAGGGCAATTTATGGGGTCATTATACTTATGGAGCAATCTATAGGGCCATTACATCATGGAGCAATCTATTGGGCCATTATACTTATGGAGCAATCTATAGGGCCATTACAGCATGGAGCAATCTATGGGGCCATTACAGCATGGAGCAATCTATGGGGCCATTACAGCATGGAGCAATCTATGAGGCCATTATACTAATGGAGCAATCTATAGGGCCATTATACTTATGGAGCAATCTATGGGGCCATTATACTTATGGAGCAATCTATGGGGCCATTATACAGTAGGGAGCAATCTATGGGACCATTACAGCATGGAGCAATCTATGGGGCCATTATACAGCATGGAGCAATCTATGGGGCCATTATACAGCATGGGGCAATCTATGGGGCCATTATACAGCATGGGGCAATCTATGGGGCCATTATACAGCATGGGGCAATCTATGGGGCCATTACACTTATGGAGCAATCTATAGGGCCATTACAGCATGGAGAAATCTATGGAGCCATTATGCAGTATGGAGCAATCTATGGGGCCATTATACAGCATGGAGCAATCTATGGGGCCATTATACAGCATGGAGCAATCTATGGGGCCATTATACAGCATGGAGCAATCTATGGGGCCATTATACAGCATGGAGCAATCTATGGGGCCATTATACAGCATGGAGCTATCTATGGGGCCATTATACAGCATGGAGCAATCTATAGGGCCATTATACAGCATGGAGCAATCTATAGGGCCATTATACAGCATGGAGCAATCTATAGGGCCATTATACAGCATGGAGCAATCTATAGGGCCATTACAGCATGGAGCAATTTATGGGGCCATTACCGCGTGGAGCAATCTATGGGGCCATTATACTTATGGGGCAATCTATAGGGCCATTAAACTTATGGAGCAATCTATAGGGCCATTAAACTTATGGACCAATCTATGGGGCCATTATACAGCATGGAGCAATCTATGGGGGCATTATCCTTATGGAGCAATCTATAGGGCCATTACAGCATGGAGCAATCTATGGGGCCATTATACAGTAGCGAGCAATCTATGGGGCCATTATACTTATGGACCAATCTATAGGGCCATTACAGCATGCAGCAATCTATGGGGCCTTTATACTTATGGAGCAGTCTATAGGGCCATTACAGCATGGAGCAATCTATGGGACCTTTATACTCATGGAGCAATCTATAGGGCCATTACATCATGGAGCAATCTATTGGGCCATTATACTTATGGAGCAATCTATAGGGCCATTACAGCATGGAGCAATCTATGGGACCTTTATACTCATGGAGCAATCTATAGGGCCATTACAGCATGGAGCAATCTATGGGGCCATTATACAGCATGGAGCAATCTATGGGGCCATTATCCTTATGGAGCAATCTATAGGGCCATTACAGCATGCAGCAATCTATGGGGCCATTATACAGTATGGAGCAATCTATGGGGCCATTATACAGCATGGAGCAATCTATGGGGCCATTATACAGCATGGAGCAATCTATGGGGCCATTATACAGCATGGAGCAATCTATGAGGCCATTACAGCATGGAGCAATCTATGGGGCCATTATACTTATGGAGCAATCTATAGGACCATTACAGCCTGGAGCCAATCTATGGGGCCATTATACAGCATGGAGCAATCTATGGGGCCATTATACTTATGGAGCAATCTATGGGGCCATTATGGAGCATGGAGCAATCTATAGGGCCATTATACTTATGGAGCAATCTATGGGGCCATTACAGCATGGAGCAATCTATGGGGCCATTATACAGCATGGAGCAATCTATGGGGCCATTATACAGCATGGAGCAATCTATAGGGCCATTACAGCATAGAGCAATCTATGGGGCCATTATACAGCATGGAGCAATCTATGGGGCCATTATACTTATGGAGCAATCTATCGGGCCATTACAGCATGGATCAATCTATGGGGCCATTATACTTATGGAGCAATCTATAGGGTCATTATACTTATGGAACAATCTATGGGGCCATTATACAGTATGGAGCAATCTATGGAGCATGGAGCAATCTATGGAGCCATTATGCAGCATGGAGCAATCTATGGAGCCATTATGCAGCATGGAGCAATTTATAGGGCCATTACAGCATGGAGCAATCTATGGGGCCATTATACTTATGGAGCAATCTATGGGGCCATTATACAGCATGGAACAATCTATGGGGCCATTATACAGCAGGGGTCAATCTATGGGGCCATTATACAGCAGGGGTCAATCTATAGGGCCATTACATCATGGAGCAATCTATTGGGCCATTATACTTATGGAGCAATCTATAGGGCCATTACAGCATGGAGCAATCTATGGGGCCATTACAGCATGGAGCAATCTATGAGGCCATTACAGCATGGAGCAATCTATGAGGCCATTATACTAATGGAGCAATCTATAGGGCCATTATACTTATGGAGCAATCTATGGGGCCATTATACTTATGGAGCAATCTATGGGGCCATTATACTTATGGAGAAATCTATGGGGCCATCATACAGTATGGAGCAATCTATGGAGCCATTATGCAGTATGGAGCAATCTATGGAGCCATTATACAGCATGGAGCAATCTATGGGGCCATTATGCAGCATGGAGCAATCTATGGGGCCATTATACTTATGGAGCAATCTATGGGACCATTACAGCATGGAGCAATCTATGGGGCCATTATACAGCATGGAGCAATCTATGGGGCCATTATACAGCATGGAGCAATCTATGGGGCCATTATACAGCATGGAGCAATCTATAGGGCCATTACACTTATGGAGCAATCTATAGGGCCATTACAGCATGGAGAAATCTATGGGGCCATTATGCAGCATGGAGCAATCTATGGGGCCATTACAGCATGGAGCAATCTATGGGGCCATTATACAGCATGGAGCAATCTATGGGGCCATTATACAGCATGGAGCAATCTATGGGGCCATTATACAGCATGGGGCAATCTATGGGGCCATTATACAGCATGGGGCAATCTATAGGGCCATTACACTTATGGAGCAATCTATGGGGCCATTACAGCATGGAGAAATCTATGGGGCCATTATACAGTATGGAGCTATCTATTTGGCCATTATGCAGCATGGAGCAATCTATGGGGCCATTACAGCATGGAGCAATCTATGGGGCCATTCTACTTATGGAGCAATCTATGGGGCCATTATACAGCATGGAGCAATCTATGGGGCCATTATACAGCATGGAGCAATCTATGAGGCCATTATACAGCATGGAGCAATCTATAGGGCCATTATACAGCATGGAGCAATCTATAGGGCCATTACAGCATGGAGCAATTTATGGGGCCATTACCGCGTGGAGCAATCTATGGGGCCATTAAACTTATGGAGCAATCTATAGGGCCATTAAACTTATGGACCAATCTATAGGGCCATTATACAGTAGGGAGCAATCTATGGGGCCATTATACAGTAGGGAGCAATCTATGGGGCCATGATACAGCATGGAGCAATCTATGGGGGCATTATCCTTATGGAGCAATCTATAGGGCCATTACAGCATGGAGCAATCTATGGGGCCATTATACAGTAGCGAGCAATCTATGGGGCCATTATACTTATGGAGCAATCTATAGGGCCATTACAGCATGCAGCAATCTATGGGGCCATTATACAGCATGGAGCAATCTGTGGAGCCATTATACTTATGGAGCAATCTATGGGGCCATTATGGAGCAATCTATAGGGCCATTACAGCATGGAGCAATCTATGGGGGTATTATACTTATGGAGCAATCTTCATCCATTCTGGGTAGGTGTAGATGCCCCTCCATCCATCCTGGGTAGTCTATTCTGGTAGGTGTATATGCCCCTCCATCCAACCTGGTTAGGTGTAGATGCCCCATCCATTCATCCATCCTGGTTAGGTGTAGATGCCCCTCCATCCATCCATCCATCCTGGGTAGTCTATTCTGGTAGGTGTATATGCCCCTCCATCCAACCTGGTTAGGTGTAGATGCCCCATCCATTCATCCAACCTGGTTAGGTGTAGATGCCCCATCCATCCATCCATCCTGGGTAGGTGTATATGCCCCTTCATCCATCCATCCTGGGTAGGTGTATATGCCCCTTCATCCATCCATCCTGGGTAGGTGTAAATGCCCCTCCATCCATCCTGGGTAGGTGTAAATGCCCCTCCATCCATCCATGCTGGGTAGGTTTATATGCCCCTGACTAGCCCAGGGGAATGGGTATGACTCGGTACCCGGGCCTTTAGGGATGTCGCGGTGGTCGGCTCCCGGGCCCGTACCCTGGGGTCGCTCCTTTAAAAGGGTTGGTGATTTGTGAAGTTTATAAAAGAGTTTGTGACGCCACCTGTGGTTTCTGGTGAGGATCACCAGCGCTGCGCAGTCCACTGAGGCCGGTGATAAGGCAGCTCGATGGTATAGCTTCCCACAGGTGGAGCTAGGCCTCAGGGCAGCGTATGGACGGGGAAAGCAGGACGGAGAGACCCAGCCGGGTCAGAGCAAGAACAGGGACAGACACGATTGTTACTTCAGTACCTTTTACTGATGGAAATTCAGGCACGTCCCAGAGCACTGTAGGGTGAAGGGTGCACGTCAGGATCCTCCCCAATGAGCGGGTTTTGGGCCTCCTGTTTCTTGCCTCTGCGTAGTAAGTTTCTGACCTTCCTGGAGCAAGGCCTAACTTTGTCTCTGTCCTGCGCTGGCTGACCTTGTGGTAGGGCCTTTTCTTGGATTACACGCTCCCGACTTAAGGGGCCTATGTGTCTCCTGGCTCTATTACGTATCAGCACTTTTGCGATACTGGGACTTGTAGTTCTCCAGGGATTCTGGTTATATATCTTACTGGGTCGTGGAGATCCCGGTAAGCTTCGGACCCGATGTCCGGTAACTGCTTCTTCGGGGTGAGCTAGTTAAGCTCCTCTGCCCCCTATGTATTAACTCTCCACTCGCCTTCGGCCTACTCGGGCCCTCACTAGGCTATACACACTAACGGCAGCTTGCCGCGCTTCACCGATCTTATGGCGCCGGCACACCTAAAGCTCACCTCTCTGAGCTACAACTGAGTCTAGAACGTGCTCCACTGCAGACTGACCTCTCTCAGGCTTTTGCACTGCAGGAGCTCTCTCAACAGGTTTGCTTTCTGTCGACTCCAGTGTAGACTAACTGCTGCCTGGCTCCACCTTCCCTTATATATCTATCCCTAACGGGCTCCCTCTGATGGTCTGAGGTGGAAGGTGGAGATGTGTGAATGGTTATGGGGGCCTCTTGTGGAGGAATCCATCAATACACCCTGCTAGGATCTGTGATAACAAGCGCAGCTAGGCGTCACACACCCCCATCCATCCTGGGTAGATGTATATGCCCCTCCATCCATCCATTCTGGGTAGATGTATATGCCCCTCCATCCATCCATTCTGGGTAAATGCATATGCCCCTTCATCCATCCATCCATCCATCCTGGTTAGGTGTAAATGCCCCCCTCCATCCATCCATCCTGGTGGGTATATGCCCCCCCTCCATCCATCCTGGTGGGTATATGCCCCCCCTCCATCCATCCTGGTGGGTATATGCCCCCCCCTCCATCCATCCTGGTGGGTATATGCCCCCCCCTCCATCCATCCTGGTGGGTATATGCCCCCCCCTCCATCCATCCTGGTGGGTATATGCCCCCCCCTCCATCCATCCTGGTGGGTATATGCCCCCCCCCCTCCATCCATCCTGGTGGGTATATGCCTCCCCCCCCTCCATCCATCCTGGTGGGTATATGCCTCCTCCTCCTCCATCCTGGTGGGTATATGCCTCCATATATTCAATGCGAAGGGAAAAAAAACAAAACAAACGCTTCTACTCACCTTCCACGTTCCCACGCAGCGCTGTGTCTGTGTTGCCTGAAGATGTCGGCGGTGATAACAGCTGAGAGGCTGAGATCACCGCACGGCGCCGCTGCAGATACTCACTCGGGACGTCCACTCCTAGGCATTTCCTCCCCGGCAGTTCCTGTCATGGCATGCTCTGACTGAGCAGTGCGTGCGACGACAGGGGGAATGTACAGCTTACACTGCAGGCTCCACAAAGATAGCTGCAATCTCCTCCCACGGCTGCGACCTGAACAGCCAAGGGGGCGTGCCCAGGTCACAGCTAGAGGCAGGAGGAGCGGCCTCTAATGTTAGAGAAAGGGTCGGTGACAGACTACTGTCTCTTATGGCCAGGGCTGCCGTAAATGAGGTGTGTAAGAGCGCTTCTTACACACCCCCCAAATAAAAATGGCAGCCCCTAGTGGCCAATGTAAAAATAAATAAAAAACTAATAAAGTGGTACATTTAATTTTGTATTAAAAATAATTGATTACATAATTATTAATACAAAACATAAAATTGTGGCCCCTTCCCTGTAAGAATAGCACATGGCTCTTTTCACGTCTGGTTATTTCTCTAGCAGGTAGAATATGCTCCGTTATAGACCGGGGACAGGTTTACAGCTCTATTTATTGTGGACGATTGATCTGCAAATCAGAACTGAGACCGGTCCGATTTTCATCCGATTTGTAGATAAAGATCATCTATTGAAGTCAACGAGTCTGTCAGAAAAAATGCCCAGAACCAACCATGTTGCCTGTACTGCTTGTTTTCCAGTGTCTATAGGCCGGGCAAGCGAGGCGAGGAAACCTTTAGCTTTTTACTTTACATATAAAAAAATATGCCCCACTGAGGAGAAAAACTGACACTGACCAAAATCAGATGAAAATTAGAAAAAAAACACTGATTAAAACCTGACATGTGAACGGGGCCTTAGGCCTTAATCAGATGTCAGCAGGGTCGGACTGGGGTGTCTGGGGCCCACAGGGGACACTGACTCTAGGGGCCCACCTCCAGCAATATGCAGATCTCTCTTCTCTGCTCTCCCTGTTATAGTGGAGCAGTGACCGGCGGCTCCTCACATCTACTCTGCACAGACTACAACAGGGATGGACAATTTCTGTAGTTTACATGAAAGGGTTTCTTTGGTTAAAACAAGTCATCACAGATTCATGGGCTACACAGGATAGGTGATCACTTATTGATTGGAAGAATGGGGAAGTTTTATCCCTGACAGGACACTTATCCCCATTTTAAAATGCAGCGACAGGTGGGACGTCTGACCACAGCCTCATTCTTTCTCTTGGGGGCTTCCAAAAAAGAGCAGCGCTCACAGCCCCTGAGGGAATGAATGGATCAGTGGTCGAGTCGCACATGAGCTCCAGTGTAATGGGGAGAAAAGCTCCACAGTCTGCAGATCGCTGCAGGTCCCAGTAGTCAGACCCCCACCAATCAATAAGTTATCACTTATCCTGTGGAGAGGGGATTACTTGTTCTCCCCGGAGAACCCCTGTGAGTGCATCTCTGACGCTCTGCTCCAAGTATTTCATCTCTAAGGCCACAGCCCCACTATCAGTATTCAGTCAGGATTTTTTCTCAGGAGTGGGAGCCAAAACCAGGTGAGGAACAATCAGAGAAAAGGTAGAATAGAAACAAGTCACCAATTCTGTATTTATCACCCACTCCTGCTTTTGGCTCTCACTACTGAGAAAAAATACTGACCAAATACTGATAGTGAAGCCGTGGCCTCATGGAAAAAAATCTTTTCCTAGTTAATCTCAGCGAGAACAAATGACCGCCATACACAACATAATCCACTATAACAACACCAATAATATCACATACAAAAGGGACAAATCACCACACCATGACCAGACCACATATTACCACCACATAGTGACCAAATAATACACTACTGATCAGGAATACAAACCACAATACTAACAACACTGTCACTATACATATGAGCTCTGTATATAGTGTCAGTGTACAGGTAATACAGTGATCCCCAGTGACATTATAAACAGGATCTCTGTATATAGTGTCAGTGTACATGTAATACAGTGATCACCGGTGACATACACAGGAGCTCTGTATGTAGTGTACAGGTAATACAGTTATCACGAGTGACATTACACACAGGAGCTCTGTATATAGTGTATAGGTAATACACTGGTCACCAGTGACATACACAGGAGCTCTGTATATACTATATAGTGTAAATGTACAGTAATACACTGACTCACCAGTGATGTCTCTAGGTGAAGTTCTTCATCTTCGCTTTTCTTCATCTGGCACAGTCCACCATCACTTCTTCCAGCCAGGAATCATCTCTGCAGAAAATAACACACAGTTATCAATAACTGATCTCTTTTAGAGCACATTCCCACTTTTCCCCAGGCTTCTACACTACACCAGTTGAAGAAATAAAGCGACATAGTGGCGCCCTGCACAGTAACAGGACCCCCTTTTGTCCCCTCTTACGGAAAACAGTTTCCTAAAAATAAAATTATATTACAGAAGTAATAATGTCCCTAATTGGACTCTAAAGTAATAATGTTCCCCACTCGCCATATATCCATTCTGGTCTCCATGTGTCCAGTCTGCCCCTCCCATATATCCATCCGGGCCTCCATGTGTCCAGCCTGCCCCCCTTCATATATCCATCCTGTCCCACTCATATATGCATCCCACCCCACCCCATATATCTATCCAGGACCCCATGTGTCCAGCTTGCCGCCCTTCACCTCCATGTGTCCATCCAGGTCCCCATGTGTCCAGCTTGCTGCCCTTCACCTATATGTGTCCATCCAGGTCCCAATGTGTCCAGCTTGCCCCCCTTCACCTCCATGTGTCCATCCAGGTCCCCAACTTGGCCCCCTTCACCACCATGTGTCCCCTTATGCGTCCATCCAGCCCCCCCCCTTCAGCCCCGTGCCTCCATCCATATGTCTCCCCATGCGTCCAACCAGCCCCCCCTTTCAGCCCCATGCCTCCATCCATATGTCTCCCCATGGGTCCAGCCAGCCCCCCCTTCAGCCCCATGTCCCCATCCATGTCTCCATGGGTCCAGCCAGCCCCCCCTTCAGCCCCGTGCCTCCATCCATGTCCCCCATGCGTTCAGCCAGCCCCCCCTTCAGCCCCATGTCCCCATGGGTCCAGCCAGCCCCCCCTTCAGCCCCATGTCCCCATCCATATCCCCATGGGTCCAGCCAGCCCCCCCTTCAGCCCCATATCCCCATCCATGTCCCCATGGGTCCAGCCAGCCCCCCCTTCAGCCCCATGTCCCCATGGGTCCATCCAGCCCCCCCTTCAGCCCCATTTCCCCATCCATGTCCCCATGGGTCCAGCCAGCCCCCCCTTCAGCCCCATGTCCCCATCCATGTCCCCATGGGTCCAGTCAGCCAGCCCCATGTCCCCATGGGTCCAGCCAGCCCCCCCTTCAGCCCCATGTCCCCATCCATGTTCCCATGGGTCCATCCATCCCCCCCTTCAGCCTCATGTCCCCATCCATGTCCCCATGGGTCCAGCCAGCCCCCCCCTTCAGCCCCATGTCCCCATGGGTCTAGCCAGCCCCCCCTTCAGCCCCATGTCCCCATCCATGTCCCCATGGGTCTAGCCAGCCCCCCCTTCAGCCCCATGTCCCCATCCATGTCCCCATGGGCCCAGCCAGCCCCCTCCCTTTCAGCCCCATGTCCCCATGGGTCCAGCCAGCCCCCCCCTCAGCCCCATGTCCCCATCCATGTCCTCATGGGTCCATCCAGCCCCCCCTTCAGCCCCGTGCCTCCATCCATATGTCCCCCATGCGTCCAGCCAGCCCCCCCTTCAGCCCTATGTCCCCATGGGTCCAGCCAGCCCCCCCTTCAGCCCCATGTCCCCATCCATATCCCCATGGGTCCAGGTAGCCCCCCCTTCAGCCCCATATCCCCATCCATGTCCCTATGGGTCCAGCCAGCCAGCCCCATTTCCCCATGGGTCCAGCCAGCCCCCCCCTCAGCCCCATGTCCCCATCCATGTCCTCATGGGTCCATCCAGCCCCCCCTTCAGACCCATGTCCCCATCCATGTCCCCATGGGTCCAACCAGCCCCCCCTTCAGCCCCATGTCCCCATCCATGTCCCCATGTGACCAGCCTGCGACCCCTCCATATATGGATGATGACCAATGCTGGGAACACTCACCCAGAAAAACGTGGATATTGCACTTGACTTGAAGTTGAAGCAGGGAGAGCTGTAGCCAGACCTGCAGCCTTGTTTCCAGGGTTATGGTGAGAGAGCAGAGTGCTGGTCACCGCATACTCAGCCCAGGAGCCGGCTTAAAAGGCAAGAGAGCAGGAGAGAAGAGGGCGGTGCGCGGTGCTGGTGCGGTGTTCCATACCCGGACGGGAGCCGGTGTTACAAGGCCAATTCCAAGGGAGCAGGAGCCGGGACTGGAGAGCAGAGCGCGGCGTCGGCGTATCAAAAGCCGGCAGGGGAGCAGGGAGAGGAGAGCGCGACGTCAGCGTGTCACCTGACAACACACCACTGCCAGCCACCAGCGGCAAAGCAGAGCGCGGTGCGTGTCACCGCCCACCAAGAACACGTCCTCAGTCATGTGACTATGCGCGTCACCCGCTGTCATCACTGAATAGTATGAGCGCCGCACGCGACGCTACATTTCCTTCGGCTGCGCTTTTAAAGGGCCCGCACTTTTTAAGATCCCCCGCTACCAATTCTCTCACCCTCTCATCGGGGCCCACCGGGAATTTTTCCAGCTATCACACCAGGCCAGTCCTACCCTGCGCGCTGGCATCGGGGCCCCCTCCTCAAATACTTAACTCTCCCGTTCCCAGCAACTCCTGTGTCTTCAGCGTCTTCGGAGTCTGTAGTCACTACCGTGCGCCCTCTGTCTTATCTAGCAATCCATAAGTATAATGCAAACTATGGGGCCATTATACAGCATGGAGCAATCTATGGGGCCATTACACGCATGGAGCAATCTATGGGGCCATTACAGCATGGAGCAATCTATGGGGCCATTATACTTATGGAGCAATCTATGGGGCCATTACAGCATGGAGCAATCTATGGGGCCATTACAGCATGGAGCAATCTATGGGGCCATTACAGCAGGGAGCAATCTATGGGGCCATTACAGCAGGGAGCAATCTATGGGGCCATTACAGCAGGGAGCAATCTATGGGGCCATTACAGCAGGGAGCAATCTATGGGGCCATTACAGCAGGGAGCAATCTATGGGGCCATTACAGCAGGGAGCAATCTATGGGGCCATTACAGCAGGGAGCAATCTATGGGGCCATTACAGCAGGGAGCAATCTATGGGGCCATTACAGCAGGGAGCAATCTATGGGGCCATTACAGCAGGGAGCAATCTATGGGGCCATTACAGCAGGGAGCAATCTATGGGGCCATTACAGCAGGGAGCAATCTATGGGGCTATTACAGCAGGGAGCAATCTATGGGTCCATTCTACTTATGGAGCAATCTATGGGGCCATTCTACAGCATGGAGCAATCTATGGGGCCATTATACAGCATGGAGCAATCTATGGGGCCATTATACAGCATGGAGCAATCTATGGGGCCATTATACAGCATGGAGCAATCCATGGGGCCATTCTACTTATGGAGCAATCCATGGGGCCATTCTACTTATGGAGCAATCTATGGGGCCATTCTACTTATGGAGCAATCTATGGGGCCATTATACAGCATGGAGCAATCTATGGGGCCATTATACAGCATGGAGCAATCTATGGGGCCATTATACAGCATGGAGCAATCTATGGGGCCATTATACAGTAGGGAGCAATCTATGGGGCCATTATACAGTAGAGAGCAATCTATAGGGCCATTATACTTATGAAGCAATCTATAGGGCCATTATACAGTATGGAGCAACCTATGGGGCCATTACAGCATGGAGCAATCTATGGAGCCATTATGCAGCATGGAGCAATCTATGGAGCCATTATACAGTATGGAGCAATCTATAGGGCCATTATACAGCATGGAGCAATCTATGGAGCCATTATACAGTATGGAGCAATCTATGGGGCCATCATACAGCATGGAGCAATCTATAGGGCCATTACAGCATGGAGCAATCTATGGGGCCATTACAGCATGGAGCAATCTATGGGGCCATTTTACTTATGGAGCAATCTGTGGGGCAATTACAGCATGGAGCAATCTGTGGGGCCATTACAGCATGGAGCAATCTATGGGGCCATTATACAGCATGGAGCAATCTATGGGGCCATTACAGCACGGAGCAATCTATGGGGCCATTATGCAGCATGGAGCAATCTATGGGGCCATTATGCAGCATGGAACAATCTATGGGGCCATTACAGCATAGAGCAATCTATGGGGCCATTATACTTATGGAGCAATCTATAGGGCCATTACAGCATGGAGCAATCTATGGGGCCATTATACACCATGGAGCAATCTATGGGGCCATTATACTTATGGAGCAATCTATGGGGACATTATACTTATGGAGCAATCTATAGGGCCATTATACTTATGGAGCAATCTATGGGGCCATTATACAGTATGGAGCAATCTATGGAACCATTATGCAGTATGGAGCAATCTATGGGGCCATTATGCAGCATGGAGCAATCTATAGGGCCATTACAGCAAGGAGCAATCTATGGGGCCATTATACTTATGGAGCAATCTATGGGGCGATTAAACAGCATTGGGCAATCTATGGGGCCATTACATCATGGAGCAATCTATGGGGCCATTATACTTCTGGAGCAATCTATGGGGCCATTATACTTCTGGAGCAATCTATAGGGCCATTACAGCATGGAGCAATCTATGGGGCCATTATACAGCATGGAGCAATCTATGGGGCCATTATACAGCATGGAGCAATCTATGGGGCCATTATACAGCATGGAGCAATCTATGGGGCCATTATACAGCATGGAGCAATCTATGGGCCATTACAGCATGGAGCAATCTATGGGGCCATTATACAGCATGGAGCAATCTATGGGGCCATTATACAGCATGGAGCAATCTATAGGGCCATTACAGCATGGAGCAATCTATAGGGCCATTACAGCATGGAGCAATCTATGGGGCCATTATACTTATGAAGCAATCTATAGGGCCATTACAGCATGAAGCAATCTATGGGGCCATAATACAGCATGGAGCAATCTATAGGGCCATTACAGCATGGAGCAATCTATGGGGCCATTATACTTATGGAGCAATCTATAGGGCCATTATACTTATGGAGCAATCTGTAGGGCCATTATACTTATGGAGCAATCTATGGGGCCATTACAGCATGGAGCAATCTATGGGGCCATTACCCCATGGAGCAATCTATGGGGCCATTATACTTATGGAGCAATCTATAGGGCCATTATACTTATGGAGCAATCTATGTGGCCATTATACAGTATGGAGCCATTATGCAGTATGGAGCAATCTATGGGGCCATTATCCAGCATGGAGCAATCTATGGGGCCATTATACTTATGGAGCAATCTATAGGGTTATTACATCATGGAGCAATCTATGGGGCCATTATACTTATGGAGCAATCTATAGGGCCATTACAGCATGGAGCAATCTATGAGGCCATTACAGCATGGAGCAATCTATGCGGCCATTATACTTATGGAGCAATCTATAGGGCCATTATAATTATGGAGAAATCTATGGGGCCATTATACAGTATGGAGCAATCTATAGGGCCATTACAGCATGGAGCAATCTATGGGGCCATTATACTTATGAAGCAATCTATGGGACCATTACAGCGTGGAGCAATCTATGGGGCCATTATACAGCATGGAGCAATCTATGGGGCCATTAGACTAATGAAGCAATCTATAGGGCCATTACAGCATGGAGCAATCTATGGGGCCATTACAGCATGGAGCAATCTATGGGGCCATTATACAGTAGGGAGCAATCTATGGGGCCATTATACAGTAGGAAGCAATCTATGGGGCCATTATACAGTAGGGAACAATCTATGGGGCCATTATACAGTAGGGAGCAATCTATGGGGCCATTAGACTAATGGAGCAATCTATAGGGCCATTATACTTATGGATAAATCTATGGGGCCATTACAGCATGGAGCAATCTATGGGGCCATTATACTTATGGAGCAATCTATAGGGCCATTACAGCATGGAGCAATCTACGGGGCCATTATACAGTAGCGAGCAATCTATGGGGCCATTATACTTATGGAGCAATCTATAGGGCCATTACAGAATGCAGAAATCTATGGGGCCATTATACAGTATGGAGCAATCTGTGGAGCCATTATACTTATGGAGCAATCTATGGGGCCATTATGGAGTATGGAGCAATCTATGGGGCCATTATACTTATGGAGCAATCTATGGGGCCATTATACAGCATGGAACAATCTATGGGGCCATTATACAGCAGGGAGCAATCTAGGGGGCCATTATACAGCATAGGGCAATCTATGGGGCCATTATTCAGCATGGAGCAATCTATGGGGCCATTATACTTATGGAGCAATCTATAGGGTTATTACATCATGGAGCAATCTATGGGGCCATTATACTTATGGAGCAATCTATAGGGCCATTACAGCATGGAGCAATCTATGAGGCCATTACAGCATGGAGCAATCTATGCGGCCATTATACTTATGGAGCAATCTATAGGGCCATTATAATTATGGAGAAATCTATGGGGCCATTATACAGTATGGAGCAATCTATAGGGCCATTACAGCATGGAGCAATCTATGGGGCCATTATACTTATGAAGCAATCTATGGGACCATTACAGCGTGGAGCAATCTATGGGGCCATTATACAGCATGGAGCAATCTATGGGGCCATTATACAGTATGGGGCAATCTATGGGGCCATTATACAGCATGGAGCAATCTATAGGGCCATTACAGCATGAAGCAATCTATGGGGCCATTATACAGCATGGAGCAATCTATAGGGCCATTACAGCATGGAGCAATGTATAGGGCCATTACAGCATGGAGCAATCTATGGGGCCATTATACTTATGGAGCAATCTATGGGGCCATTACAGCATGGCGCAATCTATGGGGCCATTATACAGTATGGAGCAATCTATGGGGCCATTATACTTATGGAGCAATCTATGGGGCCATTACAGCATGGCGCAATCTATGGGGCCATTATACAGTATGGAGCAATCTATGGGGCCATTATACAGCATGGAGCAATCTATGGGGCCATTATACTTATGGAGCAATCTATAGGGCCATTACAGCATGGAGCAATCTATGGGGCCATTATACTTATGGAGCAATCTATAGGGCCATTACAGCATGGAGCAATCTATGGGGCCATTATACAGCATGGAGCAATCTATGGGGCCATTGTACTTATGGAGCAATCTATAGGGCCATTATACTTCTGGATCAATCTATGGGGCCATTATACTTATGGAGCAATCTATAGGGCCATTATACTTATGGAGCAATCTATAGGGTCATTATACTTATGGAGCAATCTATGGGGCAATTATACAGTATGGAGCAATCTATAGGGCCATTATGCAGCATGGAGCAATTTATAGGGCCATTACAACATGGAGCAATCTATGGGGCCATTATACTGCATGGAACAATCTATGGGGTCATTATACAGCAGGGGTCATTCTATGGGGCCATTATACAGCATGGGGCAATCTATGGGGCCATTATACAGCATGGAGCAATCTATGGGGCCATTATACTTATGGAGCAATCTATAGGGCCATTACATCATGGAGCAATCTATGGGGCCATTACAGCATGGAGCAATCTATGGGGCTATTACAGCATGGAGCAATCTATGAGACCATTACAGCATGGAGCAATCTATGCGGCCATTATACTTATGGAGCATTCTATGGGGCCATTATACTTATGGAGCAATCTATGGGGCCATCATACAGTATGGAGCAATCTATGGGGCCATCATACAGTATGAAGCAATCTATGGGGCCAGTATGCAGCATGGAGCAATCTATAGGGCCATTACAGCATGGAGCAATCTATGGGGCCATTATACTTATGGAACAATCTATGGGACCATTACAGCATGGAGCAATCTATAGGGCCATTATACAGCATAGGGCAATCTATGGGGCCATTATACAGCATGGAGCAATCTATGGGGCCATTATACAGCATAGGGCAATCTATGGGGCCATTATACAGCATGGAGCAATCTTTAGGGCCATTACACTTATGGAGCAATCTATAGGGCCATTACAGCATGGAGAAATCTATGGGGCCATTATACAGTATGGAGCAATCTATGGAGCCATTATGCAGTATGGAGCTATCTATTTGGCCATTATACAGCATGGAGCAATCTATGGGGCCATTATACTTATGGAGCAATCGATAGGGCCATTACAGCATGGCGCAATCTATGGGGCCATTACCGCGTGGAGCAATCTATGGGGCCATTATACAGCATGGAGCAATCTATGGGGCCATTATACAGCATGGAGCAATCTGTGGAGCCATTATACTTATGGAGCAATCTATGGGGCCATTATGGAGCATGGAGCAATCTATAGGGCCATTACAGCATGGAGCAATCTATGGGGCCATTATACTTATGGAGCCATCTATGGGGCCATTATACAGCAATCTATGGGGCCATTATACAGCATGGAACAATCTATGGGGCCATTATACAGCAGGGAGCAATCTATGGGGCCATTATACAGCATGGGGCAATCTATGGGGCCATTATTCAACATGGGGCAATCTATGGGGCCATTATTCAGCATGGAGCAATCTATGGGGCCATTATTCAGCATGGAGCAATCTATAGGGCCATTACAGCATGGAGCAATCTATGAGGCCATTACAGCATGGAGCAATCTATGCGGCCATTATACTTATGGAGCAATCTATAGGGCCATTCTACTTATGGAGCAATCTATAGGGCCATTCTACTTATGGAGCAATCTATAGGGCCATTCTACTTATGGAGAAATCTATGGGGCCATTATACAGTATGGAGCAATCTATGGAGCCATTATGCAGTATGGAGCAATCTATGGGGCCATTATGCAGCATGGAGCAATCTATAGGGCCATTACAGCATGGAGCAATCTATGGGGCCATTATACTTATGGAGCAATATATGGGACCATTACAGCGTGGAGCAATCTATGGGGCCATTATACAGCATGGAGCAATCTATGGGGCCATTATACAGCATGGAGCAATCTATGGGGCCATTATACAGCATGGAGCAATCTATGGGGCCATTATACAGCATGGGGCAATCTATGGGGCCATTATACAGCATGGGGCAATCTATGGGGCCATTACACTTATGGAGCAATCTAAAGGGCCATTACAGCATGAAGCAATCTATAGGGCCATTATACAGCATGGAGCAATCTATAGGGCCATTATACTTATGGAGCAATCTATGGGGCCATTATACAGTATGGAGCAATCTATGGGGCCATTATACAGTATGGAGCAATCTATGGGGCCATTATACAGTATGGAGCAATGTATAGGGCCATTACAGCATGGAGCAATCTATGGGGCCATTATACTTATGGAGCAATCTATGGGACCATTATACAGCATGGAGCAATCTATGGGGCCATTATACAGCATGGAGCAATCTATGGGGCCATTATACAGCATGGAGCAATCTATGGGGCCATTATACAGCATGGAGCAATCTATGGGGCCATTACAGCATGGAGCAATCTATGGGGCCATTATACTTATGGAGCAATCTATGGGGCCATTACAGCATGGCGCAATCTATGGGGCCATTATACAGCATGGAGCAATCTATGGGGCCATTATACTTATGGAGCAATCTATAGGGCCATTATACTTATGGAGCAATCTGTGGAGCCATTATACTTATGGAGCAATCTATGGGGCCATTATGGAGCATGGAGCAATCTATAGGGCCATTACAGCATGGAGCAATCTATGGGGCCATTATACTTATGGAGCCATCTATGGGGCCAGTATACAGCAATCTATAGGGCCATTACAGCATGGAGTAATCTATGGGGCCATTACAGCATGGCGCAATCTATGGGGCCATTATACAGCATGGAGCAATCTATGGGGCCATTATACTTATGGAGCAATCTATAGGGCCATTATACTTATGGAGAAATCGATAGGGCCATTATACAGTATGGAGCAATCTATGGACCATTATGCAGTATGGAGCAATCTATGGAGCCATTATGCAGCATGGAGCAATCTATAGGGCCATTACAGCATGGAGCAATCTATAGGGCCATTACAGCATGGAGCAATCTATGGGGCCATTATACTTATGGAGCAATCTATGGGACCATTACAGCGTGGAGCAATCTATGGGGCCTTTATACAGCATGGAGCAATCTATGGGGCCATTATACAGGATGGAGCAATCTATGGGGCCATAATACAGCATGGAGCAATCTATGGAGCCATTATGCAGTATGGAGCAATCTATGGAGCCATTATGCAGCATGGAGCAATCTATAGGGCCATTACAGCATGGAGCAATCTATGGGGCCATTATACTTATGGAGCAGTCTACGGGACCATTACAGCATGGAGCAATCTATGGGGCCATTATACAGCATGGAGCAATCTATGGGGCCATTATACAGCATGGAGCAATCTATGGGGCCATTATACAGCATGGAGCAATCTATGGGGCCATTATACTTATGGAGCCATCTATGGGGCCATTATACAGCAATCTATGGGGCCATTATACAGCATGGAACAATCTATGGGGCCATTATACAGCATGGGGCAATCTATGGGGCCATTATTCAGCATGGAGCAATCTATGGGGCCATTATACTTATGGAGCAATCTATAGGGCCATTACAGCATGGAGCAATCTATGGGGCCATTACAGCATGGAGCAATCTTCGCGGCCATTATACTTATGGAGCAATCTATAGGGCCATTATACTTATGGAGAAATCTATGGGGCCATTATACAGTATGGAGCAATCTATGGAGCCAATATGCAGTATGGAGCGATCTATGGGGCCATTATGCAGCATGGAGCAATCTATAGGGCCATTACAGCATGGAGCAATCTATGGGGCCATTATACTTATGGAGCAGTCTATGGGACCATTACAGCGTGGAGCAATCTATGGGGCCATTATACAGCATGGAGCAATCTATAGGGCCATTATGCAGTATGGAGCAATCTATGGGGCCATTATACTTATGGAGCAATCTATGGGGCCATTATACAGCATGGAGCAATCTATGGGGCCATTATACAGCATGGGGCAATCTATGGGGCCATTATACAGCATGGAGCCATCTATGGGGCCATTATGCAGCATGGAGCCATCTATGGGGCCATTAAGCAGCATGGAGCAATCTATAGGGCCATTACAGCATGGAGCAATCTATGGGGCCATTATACTTATGGAGCAGTCTATGGGACCATTACAGCGTGGAGCAATCTATGGGGCCATTATACAGCATGGAGCAATCTATGGGGCCATTATACAGCATGGAGCAATCTATGGGGCCATTATACAGCATGGGGCAATCTATGGGGCCATTACACTTATGGAGCAATCTAAAGGGCCATTACAGCATGAAGCAATCTATGGGGCCATTATACAGCATGGAGCAATCTATGGGGCCATTATGCAGCATGGAGCAATCTATAGGGCCATTATGCTTATGGAGCAATCTATGGGGCCATTATACAGTATGGAGCAATCTATGGGGCCATTATACAGTATGGAGCAATCTATGGGGCCATTACAGCATGGAGCAATGTATAGGGCCATTACAGCATGGAGCAATCTATGGGGCCATTATACTTATGGAGCAATCTATGGGACCATTACAGCATGGAGCAATCTATGGGGCCATTATACAGCATGGAGCAATCTATGGGGCCATTATACAGCATGGAGCAATCTATGGGCCCATTATACTTATGGAGCAATCTATGGGGCCATTATACTTATGGAGCAATCTATGGGGTCATTATACTTTTGGAGCAATCTATAGGGCCATTAGACTCATGGAGCAATCTATAGGGCCATTATACAGCATGGAGCAATCTATGGGGCCATTATACAGCATGGAGCAATCTATGGGGCCATTATACAGCATGGGGCAATCTATGGGGCCATTATACAGCATGGAGCCATCTATAGGGCCATTGCAGCATGGAGCAATATATAGGGCCATTACAGCATGGAGCAATCTATGGGGCCATTATACTTATGGAGCAATCTATGGGACCATTACAGCATGGAGCAATCTATGGGGCCATTATACAGCATGGAGCAATCTATGGGGCCATTATACAGCATGGAGCAATCTATGGGGCCAGTATACAGCATGGAGCAATCTATGGGGCCAGTATACAGCATGGAGCAATCTATGGGCCCATTATATTTATGGAGCAATCTATGGGCCCATTATATTTATGGAGCAATCTATGGGCCCATTATATTTATGGAGCAATCTATGGGGCCATTACAGCATGGAGCAATCTATGGGGCCATTATACTTATGGAGCAATCTATGGGGCCATTACAGCATGGCGCAATCTATGAGGCCATTACCGCATGGAGCAATCTATGGGGCTATTATACTTATGGAGCAATCTATGGGGCTATTACAGCATGGCGCAATCTATGGGGCCATTATACAGCATGGAGCAATCTATGGGGCCATTATACTTATGGAGCAATCTATGGGGCCATTACAGCATGGAGCAATCTATGGGGCCATTATACTTATGGAGCAATCTATGGGGCCATTACCGCATGGAGAAATCTATGGGGCCATTATACAGTATGGAGCAATCTATAGGGCCATTAGACTCATGGAGCAATCTATAGGGCCATTAGACTTATGGAGCAATCTATGGGGCCATTACAGCATGGCGCAATCTATGGGGCCATTATACAGCATGGAGCAATCTATAGGGCCATTATACAGTAGGGAGCAATCTATGGGGCCATTATACAGCATGGAGCAATCTATGGGGCCATTATACAGTAGGGAGCAATCTATGGGGCCATTATACTTATGGAGCAATCTATAGGGCCATTACAGCATGCAGCAATCTATGGGGCCATTATACAGCATGGAACAATCTATGGAGCCATTATACAGTATGGAGCAATCTATGGGGCCATTATACAGCATGGAGCAATCTATGGGGCCATTATACAGCATGGAGCAATCTTTAGGGCCATTACAGCATGGAGCAATGTATGGGGCCATTATACTTATGGAGCAATCTATAGGGCCATTATACTTATGGAGCAATCTATAGGGCCATTATACTTATGGAGCAATCTATAGGGCCATTATACTTATGGAGCAATCTATGGGGCCATTAGACTCATGGAGCAATCTATGGGGCCATTATACAGCATGGAGCAATCTATGGGGCCATTATACAGTAGGGAGCAATCTATGGGGCCATTATACAGCATGGGGTAATCTATGGGGCCATTATACAGCATGGAGCAATCTATGGGGCCATTACAGCATGGTGCAATCTATGGGGCCATTATACAGCATGGTGCAATCTATGGGGCCATTATACAGCATGGAGCAATCTATGGGGCCATTATACAGCATGGAGCAATCTATGGGGCCATTATACAGCATGGAGCAATCTATGGGGCCATTATACAGCATGGAGCAATCTATGGGGCCATTATACTTATGGAGCAATCTATGGGGCCATTACAGCATGGAGCAATCTATGGGGCCATTATACAGCATGGAGCAATCTATGGGGCCATTATACTTATGGAGCAATCTATAGGGCCATTACAGCAGGGAGCAATCTATGGGGCCATAATACTTATGGAGCAATCTATGGGGCCATTACAGCATGGAGAAATCTATGGGGCCATTATACAGCATGGAGCAATCTATGGGGCCATTATACAGTAGGGATCAATCTATGGGGCCATTATACAGCATGGGGCAATCTATGGGGCCATTATCCTTATGGAGCAATCTATAGGGCCATTACAGCATGGAGCAATCTATAGGGCCATTATACTTATGGTGCCATCTATAGGGCCATTACAGCATGGAGCAATCTATGGGGCCATTATACAGCATGGAGCAATCTATGGGGCCATTATACTTATGGAGCAATCTATGGGGCCATTATACTTATGGAGCAATCTATAGGGCCATTATACTTATGGAGCAATCTATAGGGCCATTATACTTATGGAGCAATCTATGGGGCCATTACAGCATGGAGCAATCTATGGGGCCATTACAGCATGGAGCAATCTATGGGGCCATTACAGCATGGAGCAATCTATGGGGCCATTATACTTATGGAGCAATCTATGGGGCAATTATAGCATGGAGCAATCTATGGGGCCATTATACTTATGGAGCAATCTATAGGGCCATTACAGCATGGAGCAATCTATGGGGCCATTATACTTATGGAGCAATCTATGGGGCCATTACCGCATGGAGCAATCTATGGGGCCATTATACAGTATGGAGCAATCTATAGGGCCATTAGACTCATGGAGCAATCTATAGGGCCATTAGACTTATGGAGCAATCTATGGGGCCATTACAGCATGGCGCAATCTATGGGGCCATTATACAGCATGGAGCAATCTATAGGGCCATTATACAGTAGGGAGCAATCTATGGGGCCATTATACAGCATGGAGCAATCTATGGGGCCATTATACAGTAGGGAGCAATCTATGGGGCCATTATACTTATGGAGCAATCTATAGGGCCATTACAGCATGCAGCAATCTATGGGGCCATTATACAGCATGGAACAATCTATGGAGCCATTATACAGTATGGAGCAATCTATGGGGCCATTATACAGCATGGAGCAATCTATGGGGCCATTATACAGCATGGAGCAATCTTTAGGGCCATTACAGCATGGAGCAATCTATGGGGCCATTATACTTATGGAGCAATCTATAGGGCCATTATACTTATGGAGCAATCTATAGGGCCGTTATACTTATGGAGCAATCTATGGGGCCATTAGACTCATGGAGCAATCTATAGGGCCATTATACTTATGGAGCAATCTATGGGGCCATTACAGCATGGCGCAATCTATGGGGCCATTATACAGCATGGAGCAATCTATGGGGCCATTATACAGTAGGGAGCAATCTATGGGGCCATTATACAGCATGGGGTAATCTATGGGGCCATTATACAGCATGGAGCAATCTATGGGGCCATTACAGCATGGTGCAATCTATGGGGCCATTATACAGCATGGTGCAATCTATGGGGCCATTATACAGCATGGAGCAATCTATGGGGCCATTATACAGCATGGAGCAATCTATGGGGCCATTATACTTATGGAGCAATCTATGGGGCCATTACAGCATGGAGCAATCTATGGGGCCATTATACAGCATGGAGCAATCTATGGGGCCATTATACTTATGGAGCAATCTATAGGGCCATTACAGCAGGGAGCAATCTATGGGGCCATAATACTTATGGAGCAATCTATGGGGCCATTACAGCATGGAGAAATCTATGGGGCCATTATACAGCATGGAGCAATCTATGGGGCCATTATACAGTAGGGATCAATCTATGGGGCCATTATACAGCATGGGGCAATCTATGGGGCCATTATCCTTATGGAGCAATCTATAGGGCCATTACAGCATGGAGCAATCTATAGGGCCATTATACTTATGGTGCCATCTATAGGGCCATTACAGCATGGAGCAATCTATGGGGCCATTATACAGCATGGAGCAATCTATGGGGCCATTATACTTATGGAGCAATCTATGGGGCCATTATACTTATGGAGCAATCTATAGGGCCATTATACTTATGGAGCAATCTATAGGGCCATTATACTTATGGAGCAATCTATGGGGCCATTACAGCATGGAGCAATCTATGGGGCCATTACAGCATGGAGCAATCTATGGGGCCATTATACTTATGGAGCAATCTATGGGGCAATTATAGCATGGAGCAATCTATGGGGCCATTATACTTATGGAGCAATCTATAGGGCCATTACAGCATGGAGCAATCTATGGGGCCATTATACAGTATGGAGCAATCTTTGGGGCCATTATGCAGCATGAAGCAATCTATGGGGCCATTACAGCATGGAGCAATATATGGGGCCATTACACAGTATGGAGCAGTCTATGGGGGGCCATTATACAGCAGGGAGCAATCTATGGGGCCATTATACAGCATGGGGCAATCTATGGGGCCATTATACAGCATGGGGCAATCTATGGTGCCATTATACTTATGGAGCAATCTATAGGGCCATCACAGCATGGAGCTATCTATGGGGCCATTATACTTATGGAGCAATCTATAGGGCCATTATACTTATGGAGCAATCTATGGGGCCATTACAGCATGGAGCAATCTATGGAGCCATTACGGCATGGAGCAATCTATGGGGCCATTATACTTATGGAGCAATCTATAGGGCCACTATACTTATGGAGCAATCTATAGGGCCATTATACTTATGGAGCAATCTATAGGGCCATTATACTTATGGAGCAATCTATAGGGCCATTACAGCATGGAGCAATCTATGGGGCCATTATACAGCATGGAGCAATCTATGGGGCCATTACAGCATGGAGAAATCTATGGGGCCATTATACAGCATGGAGCAATCTATGGGGCCATTATACAGTAGGGAGAAATCTATGGGACCATTATACAGCATGGGGCAATCTATGGGGCCATTATACAGCATGGAGCAGTCTATGGGGCCATTACAGCATGGAGCAATCTATGGGGCCATTATACTTGTGGAGCAATCTATAGGGCCATTACAGCATGGAGCAGTCTATGGGGCCATTATACAAGAGGGAGCAATCTATGGGGTCATTACACAGTATGGGGTAATCTATGGGGCCATTACAGTATGGAACAATCTATGGGGCCATTACAGGATGGAGCAATCTATGGGGCCATTATACTTATGGAGCAATCTATAGGGCCATTACAGCATGGAGCAATCTATAGGGCCATTACAGCATTGAGCAATCTATAGGGTCATTACAGCATGGAGCAATGTATGGAGCCATTATACAGTATGGAGCAATATATGAGGCCATTATACAGTATGGAGCACTATATGGGGCCATTATACATTATGCAGCAGCATGTGGGGGCATTATACAGTATGGAGTTATATATGGGGCCATTATACAGTTTGCAGCAGTATCATTTGGGGCCATTATGCAGCATGGAGCAAACTATGGGGCCATTACAGTATGGAGCAATCTATGGGGTCATTATGCAGCATGGAGCAATATATGGGGCCATTATATTATGGAGCAATCTAGGGGGGCATTGTACAGTAGGGAGCAATCTATGGTGCCATTACAGCATGGAGCAATCTATGGGGCCATCACAGCATGGAGCAATCTATGGGGCCATCACAGCATGGAGCAATCTATGGGGCCATCACAGCATGGAGCAATCTATGGGGTCATCACAGCATGGAGCAATCTATAGGGCCATTACAGTATGGAGCAATCTATAGGGCCATTACAGTATGGAGCAATCTATGGGGCCATTACAGCATGGAGCAATCTATGGGGCCATTACAGCATGGAGCAATCTATGGGGCCATTACAGCATGGAGCAATCTATGGGGCCATTACAGCATGGAGCAATCTATGGGGCCATTACAGCATGGAGCAATCTATGGGGCCATCACAGCATGGAGCAATCTATGGGGCCATCACAGCATGGAGCAATGTATAGGGCCATTACAGCATGGAGCAATCTATAGGGCCATTATACAGTATGGGGTAATCTATGGGGCCATTACAGTATGGAACCATCTATGGGGCCATTACAGGATGGAGCAATCTATGGGGCCATTACAGCATGGAGCAATCTATGCGGCCATTATACTTATGGAGCAATCTATAGGGCCATTACAGTATGGCGCAATCTATAGGGCCATTATGGCATGGAGCAATCTATGGGGCCATTACAGCATGGAGCAATGTATGAAGCCACTATACAGTATGGAGCAATATATGGGGCCATTATACAGTATGGAGCAATATATGAGGCCATTATTCAGTATGGAGCACTATATGGGGCCATTATACATTATGCAGCATCATGTGGGGCCATTATGCAGCATGGAGCAATCTATGGGGCCATTATGCAGCATGGAGCAATCTATGAGGCCATTACAGTATGGAGCAATCTAGGGGCTATTATACAATATGGAGCAATCTATGGGGCCATTATACAGCATGGAGCAATCTATGGGGCTATTATACAATATGGAGCAATCTATTGGGCCATTATGCAGCATGGAGCAATCTAGGGGGCCATTATACTTATGGAGCAATCTAGGGGGCCATTATACTTATGGAGCAATCTAGGGGGCCATTATACTTATGGAGCAATCTATGGGGCCATTACAGCATGGAGCAAGTTATAGGGCCATTACAGCATGGAGCAATCTATGGGGCCATTATACAGTATGGAGCAATCTATGGGGCCATTATGCAGCATGGAACAATCTATGGGGTCATTATACAGTATGGAGCAATCTATGGGGCCATTATACAGTATGGAGCAATCTATGGGGCCATTACAGCATGGAGCAATCTATGGGGCCATTACAGCATGGAACAATCTTTGGGGCCATTATACAGTATGGAGCCATTATACAGTATGGAGCAATCTATGGGGCCATTATGCAGCATGGAGCAACATATGGGGCCATTATACAGTATGGAGCAATCTATGGAGCCATTATACAGTATGGAGCAATCTATGGGGCCATTATGCAGCATGGAGCAATATATGGGGCCATTATGCAGCATGGAGCAATATATGGGGCCATTTTACAGCATGGAGCAATATATGGGGCCATTTTACAGCATGGAGCAATTTATGGAGCCATTATACAGTATGGGGCAATCTATGGGGCCATTATGCAGTATGGAGCAATCTATGGGGCCATTATGCAGCATGGAGCAATCTATGGGGTCATTATGCAGCATGGAGCAATCTATGGGGTCATTATGCAGCATGGAGCAATCTATGGGGTCATTATGCAGCATAGAGCAATCTATGGGGTCATTATGCAGCATGGAGCAATCTATGGGGTCATTATGCAGCATGGAGCAATCTATGGGGTCATTATGCAGCATGGAGCAATCTATGGGGCCATTATACAGTATGGAGCAATCTATGGGGCCATTATACAGTATGCAGCACTATATGGGGCCATTATACAGTATGCAGCACTATATTGGGCCATTATACAGTATGGAGTTATACATGTGAAAAAGACTTAGGTATACTAATAGATCATAGACTGAACATGAGTCAACAGTGTGATGCAGCAGCAAAAAAGGCAAATACAATTCTGGGATGTATTAACAGAAGCATACAGTCTAGATCACATGAAGTCATTATCGGTCTTTACTCCTCTTTGGTAAGACCTCATCTGAAATACTGTGTACAGTTTTGGGCACCACATTTTAAAAAAGACATAGACAAACTGGAGCAAGTTCAGAGAAGAGCGACCAGAATGGTGACTGGTCTGCAAACCATGTCCTATGAGGAACGGTTGCAGGATTTGGGAATGTTTAGCTTGCAAAAAAGAAGACTGAGAGGAGACTTAATAGCTGTCTACAAATATGTCAAGGGCTGTCACATTGTAGAAGGATCATCTTTATTCTCATTTGCACAAGGAAAGACTAGAAGCAATGGGATGAAACTAAATGGGAGGAGACACAGATTAGATATTAGAAAAAACTTTTTGACAGTTAGGGTGATTAATGAGTGGAACAGGCTGCCACGAGAGGTGGTGAGTTCCCCTTCAATGGACGTCTTCAAACAGAGGCTGGACAGACATCTGTCTGAGATGATCTAGTGAATCCTGCTTTGAGCAGGGGGTTGGACCAGATGACCCAGGAGGTCCCTTCCAACTCTACCATTCTATGATTCTATGATTCTATGATTCTATGGGGCCATTATACAGTATGCAGCATCATGTGGGGCCATTATAGTATGGAGCAATCTAGGGGGCCATTATACAGTAGGGAGCAATGTATGGGGCCATTATGCAGCATGGAGCAATCTATGAGGCCATTATGCAGCATGGAACAATCTATGAGGCAATTAATGTATGGAGCAATCTATGGGGCCATTACAGTATGGAGCAATCTAGGGGCTATTATACAATATGGAGCAATCTATGGGGCCATTACAGTATGGAGCAATCTAGGGGCCATTTCAGTATGGAACAATCTATGGGGCCCATTATACTGTATGGAGGTTTATGTGGGGCCCATTATTCTGTATGGAGGACTATGTGGGGCCATTATTCTGTATAGAGGACTATGTAGGGCCCATTACATTTTATAGAGGACTTTGTGGTGCCCATAATTCTGTATGGAGGACTATGTGGGGGCCGGGAATTGGATGTTTCGCCCCCAGCAGTTCGCCCCCAGCAATTCGCCCCCGGGTACATTTCGCCCCCGAACATTTCGCCCCCAGGATGTTTCGCCCCCAGGATGTTTCGCCCCCAGGATGTTTCGCCCCCAGGATGTTTCGCCCCCAGGATGTTTCGCCCCCAGGATGTTTCGCCCCCAGGATGTTTCGCCCCCAGGATGTTTCGCCCCCAGCATTTCATCCCTGGATGTTTTGTCTCTAGCAATTTGCTCCTGGATCTTTCGCATACGGGAAAGACCTGCCTGAACTGAACTTTGGCAGGTTCGCTTATCACTAATAATACACCATATGAGTCTAAGATATAGAATTTTGATCAAATGATTTTTTTTTATTCTAAAACATTGTTTTCTAGATAAGTCATTTTACAAACAGACAGGAAAATAGTAGGATTTCATTGGTTACTAAGGAGGTCGTGCCCCCTTGGTAGCAGAACGGATCCTGGCTCCCTGTGATACATTCAGGGCTGCTTGTTCACAGCCCTCTGCAAAGCTCCCCTTCACCCTCCGCTCATGTGCTCTGTCCTGGACAAGAGGAGGGCTCCCCCCCGCCTGTGTAAAGCCGTTACAGGACGGAACACATAGGGGGGGGCTCTGCAGAAGGCTGTAAACCAGCAGCCCTTTATACATCATAGGGAATCTATTGTTACGGTAGTTGCATGCTCCTGTGCAGCCACAGCCTCTAGAATCCATCCACAAGTTCTGCTACTAAGGAGAAACAACCTCCTTAGCCACCACTGAAATCCTGCAGCACATGGAGCTGTAACTTGGAGGAGACTTTTCACACAGAAGTGAAGCTGCTGGAAGGTCTCCTTTGGAAATGAATATCATGGGCACAGGTACTATAACAGAACTTATGTTTTTTGGAGAGTTATGCTTTAACTGTATATATCAAAACTGTTGTAACAAGAAACATAAAAAGGTATAGAGGGGAAGGATTAGAGAAAAAGAGAAAAGACAAATTACAGGTTATAATGCTTGAATGATTTTACAGCTAAAAACACTGCTCTCAAAACATACAATATGTGACCATGAACTAAAATCCAAAGCTGTAGGCAATGCCTCTCAGATAATCCATCACGCTTCTATTATTGAAATCTTGCTCGATATGTTTAACCCTTGCTGAAATTGCAGCATACTTTTTGTTTCTTGCAGCGATGGGATTTCCTGCTATTATCTGAATAATTTCAAAACTATGGAGCTCTTGCTGATGTTTCAGACAGTTAATGAACCGGTATATATTTTGGAAAAGAGTACCACATGTTTCTCGAAAGCTACGGTGCCATCCTTCGACATCATTATTTGTTCGCTGTTGATCATTCAGTGTTCGTTCATACACATTCCAGAGTTGAACTGGAAACAAATGTGCTTGACGTCCTCTGCGATTCATTCGACCGATATTAGCCGTCTTCAAAATAGTTGGTGATAGGTATTGCTTCTTGTGGAAAGTCAGGATCTTCCACCAATTCTTCAAATGATTGCACAACATTCTGTGGTGGTATAAAGGCCAGGGCAGGTATCATGCGTATCCAACGGGCAAATTCATGGTCACCTTGGTATTGCATCTTGAGTCCTTCATTTTGAACTTTACGCCAAACCGACTGTGATAGGTGGAGAAAGCAACCAGTCTTCTCAAGGTTGGGGAATTCACTTTCAAATGCCTGTATTGCAGCTAGTTCAAAATCCAACATCAGGTTGTGTGGCTGCCGTCCAGGCTGCAAGTTCTTCAGCTCTTGCAGCAACCTCTGGTATGTAGAACAGCTCTGGTCTGTCAGCAAGGTGCACACTAGCGGAACAACAAGGCCGCTATGGACTACATGGATTGTGTAAAGCTGCTTAAACAAGGCTGGTGTAGTGAAAAACATGCCATCAGCAAACCACTCTTTAGTTTGTGCCAGTAGATGGAGATTGTCTCTTGTTCCAAATATCAACATACGGCTGTGTCCATTTCCTAATTTAAAATGAAAGTATTAGTAGAGGAAATAACAGAAAAAGTGTAACAAGCATCAGACAGATAATTTTGGGATGAATTCACAAAAAAAAAATATCCTAATCAGAAGCCTCTGTTCATATCTCACATTAAAAACTCACATTTTGCTCCAGATTTTCTGATTTCATAACTGAAGCAAAATCTAGTGTAAAGGGGCCAACCAATACTTTTTGACAACATATATTGTCCCAGTGGAAAATGATATATTTTTGTTTAAAAAAAAAAATTATGCATAATGGAATTGTTTTAATACAATGTTAAATAGTTAAGTAGCTTACCAGAGTCATGCAGAAGGTACTGCTGCTGGACACCATCAATACTGATCTCCTGAAACTCCTGGGGGATAACAAGTTGATCAAGGGTTTGAGGGAACCTTGGAATATTGCCAAGCTGCCTTGCTAATCGTATTGTTCTCTTCAGTGATGCTTTCCTTGGGAGAAGTGCTACAACATTAGAATGGGCTCCTGAAACGACGTCTGTGAGAATCTGTTGTGGTGTCTCCCGTGTTGTCCTTGTCCTGGTCCTGCCACATTAACAAGTCGGATTGCTTCAGGTCTTGCAGCTGGTGCTGCGTGACTGTGAAGATTGACTACTTTCACAACTTTGCCAGATTCTTCATTGGTCCAAACACGTCCCATGCAAGTCGACCGTTTTTCACATACCCAGATGGAATGGACATCATCAGCGGTTTGTTTGGAAAATAAGTAAATGTGATTCTCATGGACCAACTTCCTCCTTCCACGTTTGGACAGAACTGAATTCATAGTTGTAGAAAGTGAATTGATGTGGAAGCGGACTGATTTTTTGTGGCAGTACACTTCTCTTTGTGGAGATTTCAGACACTGCTATATTCTGATGTACAAATGGAATAAAAGCTAGTCTAATGTAACTTGCAGGACACCTGACCTGCTACTTGTTACATCTGCAACAAAACTTGCAACAAAGCAGGCCCGTGCTGGGTCAGGTAAAAGTTCAAAATGGTTTTGATTTTAGGCCTCTTGCACACTGTAATTTTAGAGTGGTTTCACACTTGTGTTTGGGGCCGCCAGAGGTCGATCCGCTCTGGATCTGACATCCAGCTGACCCCGGGGCAATGCTGGCAGAATGCTGGCATTCTGCTTGCATTGCCCATAGATGTGAACGGCTGGGTTCCGCGATCTGCAGCCGCCCGTTCGCTTTCGTAATACCGCATTCCGCTATCAGTGTCAGAACAAAAAGAAAAGCATTTTCTTCTTTTCATTCCGCTGCAGGTTAACGGAACGGCGGCATTACAGAAGCGAACGGGAGGCCTGTAGTACATATGTAGTGGAAGTGTGAAAGCACCCTTATGCTGCCACTGTTTTAGAACTCCAAAGCATGTGCTTTACTAGCATTTTTGAGAGCACTTTTGTGAGCGCTCTCGGTAATGACCCATAAGATACAGGCTATTGATGAACGCTAAGTGCTCAAAAATAGCTCCTGTAATAAAATAAAAAGAGCTGGCCGAAACAACACCTCGCTTTTCCAGCCATTGACTTATATATTCAAAATTGGCAATCTTCTTAGCAATTTTCCAGTGCTTAGCACTTGGGAAAGTGCCTACTGTGAAAGAGGTCATAGGGCTAAAACACAAGGCCGAAATTCCCTGCCTAATTTGGGGCCAAAACATCTGGGGGCGAAACATCCTGGGGGCGAAATGTACCTGGGGGCGAAACTTCCTAGAACCGTTTGAGGGTACCGTTGAATCGCTCATACAAACCATTGGTTTGGGGCTGATACGTGCTCGATACCAGATGCTGCACCTGCATTTTCTTACATAGGGCCTCCATTAAGCAACACATGAACTGGGTCCCCTGGTCGGTAAGCATCTCACTGGGGAAGCCTACTCGCGAAAAGATGGCCAAGAGGGCGTCCGACACCTTATCCGCCCTAATTGAGGACAGGGCTACTGCCTCCGGATACTGGGTAGCATAGTCTATCACAGTAAGGATGAAACGTTTTCCAGAGCTGCTGGGTATGGCCAGTGGTCCCACAATATCCACAACAATCCTCTGGAAAGGCTCCTCTATCACTGGCAAAGATATCAGGGGGGGCATTGGGAGCCGGCCCTGACTTTCCCACTCTGACACGTGGTACAGGAGTGACAGTAGTTCACCACATCTGTCCTCATTTTGGGCCAATAAAAGTAGTGAGACAGCCGGGCCTTGGTTTTGCTGACCCCCAAGTGTCCAGCAAGTGGAATCTCATGGGCGATCTGCAACAACTCACCCCTGAATTGGTAGGGGACGACCAGCTGTCTTCCCCTCAGCCACTCCTGTTGGGGTGTACAGGGAACTGTCTCCCAGTACAACCTCCTATGGTCCCACAATACCCTCTCCTTATCCGACTCGGAGGTGGGTTTCTCAGCGAGGCTCCTTAACGCCTCTAGGCTAGCATCTGAGTGCAGAGCTGCTTGAAACTCCTGGCTGGAGGAAGCCAGAAGTGAGGTTAAGGCCACGTCCTCACTGGGACCGGCTCTGGGTCCCTAACTGATTCCGTTATTCCTCTGTCCGAGGAGGGTCCAGAAGGCAGGACGTTACTTGCATTCTGGGCACTCTGACTGCGGGTAACAGCGGCTATATAGGCCGTCTCCCCGGGGAATAACACCGTCCCATCAGCCTGCGCGGCTATGCGTGCCACTTCCCCATCCTCCCCCATTACCTCAGGCGCAGTGCTACTTATGGGGCAGCTACCATCAGCCAGATCACCGTCTGTTGTGACACTGGTCGCTGGCACAGCACCACCTGCTTCATGGTCCCCGTGCGTCTCTCCATTACCCATAGCACTGACACTTGCTCCTGCTAGGGGATCTTCAGCAATATCACCCTGCAGCGTGACATGGCTGAGTTCTCCTGTACCTTCAAATACATCATCATCAGGTAAAGCTTTGACATTCACATTATCAGCATTAACCTTAACAACTGTATCAGATCGGGCAGGGGTGTCAGGGATATAATAAGCAAATATCCTCCCCAAATCAGATCCCAACAAAACATTTGCAGGCAGGTTTTCAGATACTCCCACTTCCTTCACCCCACTCCCCGCACCCTAATCAATAAAAACCTGGGCAAGGGGCATCGGACACCACCAATCCCGGTGACAGTCAGGGTCTTTCCTGGAATAAGGTCTTCAGCGGACTCCATTTCGGGTTGGATGAGGGTTCGTTCGGCCCCAGTGTCCTTGAGGCCTACAGTGACAGTATCCACCACAGTGACAGACTGCAAGTTTTCACAGGCCCTCCCAACCGGCCCACCCACCAAAAGAATTGATGCATTAGGCCCTGGGACCTTGGATGGGGGGTTCTTCCTCTGCTTCTCTGGGCAAGTGGCACTGAGATGACAAGTCTGGTTGCAGAAATAACACTTGCGGGCATCAGATGCAGGCCGGGCGTTGGTAACGGGGACAAGGCCTCCAGAAGGTCGGATGCTGGGGCAGGGATGGCGGTTGATGGCTTACCCCCTTTCCAGCTGGCAACGCCCGGCTTCCGCACCTCCGGTTGGCCTTGTAGGTGTCTGCGATCTGCGCTGCTTTATTGGCATCTGGTGGCTCCCGATCCATTACCTCAGTCGGACACAGATGCAGGAACTGGTCTTTCACCATCAGGTCCTTTAACTGCTCAAAGGTGGTCGCTGACAGTCCTTGGATCCACTGCTTGAAGTTGGTTCTGAGCCCATGCACCACATCGCTGTAACTGTCGTGCGGTCCACGTTGGAGGTTCCGGAACTTTTTACAGTACACCTCAGGAGTCAGTTGGAACCTCTGGATTAGGGCCTGCTTAATGGCATCATAGTTCCCATCTAGGCCCTGAGGAAGAGCCACAAACACATCCAGAGCTTTGCCTCGCAGCCCTGCAGTTAAGTACCGGGCCCACTGGTCCACAGGCAGCTGGTACTGTCTGCAAGTCTTTTCAAAACCCCTCAGAAAGGTGTCGAGGTCGCTGTCCTTTAACATCACCGGAAAATGCTCTGGACGGGGTTTAAACAGCCGTGAGGTGGATGGTGAGATCCTGAGCTGGGCCATCTGCAGTTCATGGGCCTTCTGAGCTTGGGCCTGCCGCTCGGCTCTCTCTGCCTCTCACTGGGCTTGGGCCTCCGCTCGTCAGCCTCCTGGTGCTGCTGAATTACTTTCAGCCGTCCTTCATGATCCTCTGCAGGAAGTTGCTGTAGAGCCATCTGCAGATAAGGGTCCAGGCTGCCCTGGTCGCTGACGCGGCATGCGTCTACAGGTGGGACCCCTGCAGCAGTACTGTCCATATCTTGGCTGACCCCTGGCCCTGCTGAGGTCTGGAGAAGGGCTTGCTCTGCCTCCAGTTGCGCCAGCGCAGCAGCCATTTGTTCTTTGTTTTTGCCGAGGTGGTCCATGCCTTTGGTTATACATATTCCAATAAGAGTGTCCATTTTCTGCTGGCTGTACCAGAACTCCCCAACAATGACCTTGTATTTTGGTGATCAAATAGAAAGAAAAAACGAAGAAGGGTAGGGGTGACTGCTGCACATACAGTATTGTCTCAGATCTAATAAACACTGAGTTCAATCTTCAAAACTTTTGTGCAGGGTCCAGGTAAGAACCATGCAAGTTTTTAGTGAGAGGAATGATTGCTCAAACCAGATCACTAATGTCCTATGATCCCACCGCTTGCCACCAATTGTCAGGAAAACTTGGTCAGACCTTGCAGCACTCTGGCGCCCCCTTATCCTGCTGGTGAAACACGGTATTGACCGAGGATAAGCAACAGGGCGCAGCTGCTCTCATTTATGTCGACTATTGCGGCACGTGATGTGACAGGATGTATATATACCACCAGTTCCGTCCAGGAACGTATATATACCTCAATCCCACCACCCTCAACCACAATATCACATAAATACACCGTATGCTGCCACCACCGATCTCTTAACAGGTGGATCGGGTACCCGTTCGGTAACGTGAATTAGCGGGTGAGGAACGGGTTTGCTCAACATAGGACAAGAAGAACGAAGCTAGTAAATAATAATTTACTCCTGAAAGTTGGCAGTGTTTGCAAAAGATATACAAGATATTATAAAAGACAATTTACATATATGCACAAAACAGTTATTAAAATAAAAGGGGTAAATAATAGCAAAACCTGCGCCACGAGGTGATGGTCTCAGATTCTGTGGGGGGGGGGGGACGGCTCCCCGGAAATTAGGTGTGATTCCTCCACGCAGCTAGGAGTGCTTGCATCTGACGTCCCTGGGTTGGAATGAGCCAACATGGACGTTCTGGTTTTTAGTAAGGAGGCAAAACACTAGGACACACCCATGTTTACCTCACACGGGGGCTCGGTTTTGTGAACCCACCCAGCTGCACATGACATAAAAATCCTTCATCTTCCATATCTTGGTATGGGGGGGCCCACATCCAAGATGGATACATAATGTTTGCCGTCACCAATATTCACGGAGATTGATATCAAATTTGATATTTCTATGATGTTCAGAAGCTCAGAACCCATTTCCTAGGTTTCTGGTGGTTTCCCAGTTATGAAAGATACAACATCATAACTGGAAAAAGGTGAGCATCCCAAAAATGTGGTCCATGTGTTTGTGACAGTCATGTGCATTGTTAACCCCTTAACATTTGACGTACTAATACGCGTCTGTGCCCTGGGACTTAAGAGCCAGACCCGTATTAGTACGTCATAGCGATCGCGCGCGCACACAGGCTGTGCGGGCGCGATCGCCGCCGGGTGTCAACTGATTGTCACAGCTGACACCCGGTACTATGTGCAGGGAGCGGTCACGCACCGCTCCCAGCACATTAACCCCCGCGATGCTGCGATCGAAGTCGATCGCAGCATTGCGGTGGCAAGGGGAGGTGATCGCAGATACTCACCTCCTCTTCCGGCTTCCAGCGCTGTCTGCCGTGGCTTCCAGGATGTTGCCATGACAACATCCGGGTCACCAGACAGCAGGAAGATTTTTTGGACATGCGCAGTGCATCTCCAAAAATCTTCTCCCTGTCCAGCGCTGACAGCCTGCATGACACAGGGATGGTGCTGCATTCCTGTGCCATGCAGGCGATCAGAGAAAAAAAAGTGAAAGTCCCATAGTGGGACAAAGTAATGAAGTATAAAAACTATCAGAAAGTGAAAAAAAAAAAAAAAAATTGTAAAAATATATATAAAAAAAAAAATAAAAAAAAATAATCCACCAAAAATAAAAATATAATGTACCCATCAATGAATATCATTATATAAAAAAAAAAAAACACAACAATAAAAGTACACATATTTGGTATCGCCACGTCCGGAACAACCTGACCTATAAAACTGTCCCACTAGTTAACCCCTTCAGTGAACACGTTAAAAAATAAAAATAAAAAACGAAGCAAAAAACAATGCTTTATCACCATACCGCCCAACAAAAAATGGAATAACACGCGATCAAAAAGACAAATATAAATAAAAATGGTACCGCTGAAAAAGTCATCTCGTCCCGCAAAAAACAAGCTGCCATGCAGCTCCATCAGCCAAAAAATAAAAAAGTTATAGCTCTCAGAATAAAGCTATGCTAAAAAATAATTTTTTCTATAAAATTGCTTTTATTATGTAAAAGTGCAAAACATAGAAATACGATATAAATGTGGTACCGCTGTAAACGTACTGACCCGAAGAATAAAGCTGCCTTATCAATTTTACCACACGCGGAACAGAATAAAAAAAAAAAAAAAAAAACAATTCATGAATTGTTGGTTTTCGTTTATTCTGCCTCCCAAAAATCGGAATAGAAAGCGATCAAAAATGTCACGTGCCTGAAAATGGCACCAATAACAACGTCAACTCATCCCGCAAAAAAAAAGCCGTCAAATGACTGTCTGCCAAAATCTGGAAAAATTATAGCTCTCAAAATATGGCGATGCAAAAACTAGATTTTACTAAAAATGCGTCTTAGTGTGTGACAGCTGTCAGTCATAAAAACCCCATATGATTCTGGTATCTCTGTAATCACACCGACCTGAAGAATAAGGTCATCTAATCACTTATACCGCATGAGGAACGGCATAAAAAAAACTCTCGAGTTGTGCTAGGGTTAGGGTTGTGCTACGGTTAGGGTTGTGCTACGGTTAGGGTTAGGGTTGTGATGGGGTTGGGATTTTTTTCAAAAGTAAGACAAAAAGATGACGATATGGCGACTAGTGTTGAGCGCAAGTGCTCGCTACTTGAGTTTGCATCGGGTGTTCTGGTATGCATTGAGTATCGTGGGTATTTGAGTGACATGCTCGAGTCTCCGCCCCATATGCTTCACGGCCCAAAAAACTTTGCGGGGATTGCCTGCCATGCACGAGCGATCCCTGCATGTTTTTTTTTGGGTGTCTAATAACCGTGAAACATCCGGGCGGGGACTCGAGCATTTCACTCGAGCACATGCAGTACATGGTGCATACCTGAGTACCCGATGCAAACTCAAGTAGCGAGCACTTGCGCTCAAGACTAATGACAACTTATTCAATATGATGACCTAATGTTATCAAATTCTGTGTCGTACCTCCAAATGCAACATGGTGTCCACTAACAAATTGTCGGCTCAAATTGTTAGCGGACACCATGTTGCATTTGGAGAGTCCCTTTGTGCCCAAACATTGGAGCTCCCCCACAAAGTGACCCCATTTTGGAAACTAGACCCCCCAAGGCACCTATCTAGATGCATAGTGAGCACTTGGAACCCCCAGGTGCTTCACAAATTGATTCGTAAAAATGGAAAAGTATTTTTTTTCCACTTTTTCATTTTTACAAATCAATTTGTGAAGCACCTGGGGGTTCCAAGTGCTCACTATGCATCTAGATAGGTGCCTTGGGGGGTCTAGTTTCCAAAATGGGGTCACTTTGTGGGGGAGCTCCAATGTTTGGGCACATCAGGGGCTCTCCAAACACAACATGGCGTCCGCTAATTATTCAAGCAAATTTTACAATCAAAAAGTCAAATGGCGCTCCTTCCCTTTCGAGCCCTGCCGTGAGCCCAAACAGTGTTTTTTCCCCACATATGGGGTATCTGCGTGCCCAGGGGAAATTGCACAACAAATTTTATGTAGATACAAGTCTGTACATCAGTACAGGGGAGAACACAAGAGCGGTGTATGATCCGAGCTGCGGTAATACATTATACCTGTATAACAATTGGCGCAGGCTTTGGCACTTTCCGGTCTCCTTTCAGAGTCTGCCCGTTCTTCTGGGTCATTACTTGCTTGTTGCCATTTCCTAGAGCTTTTCTTCATGTTTTCCCACATGATACAGAACCGCGCACTTTGTCCTGGTGGCTTTTGACAAGTGACTTTACTTTAGGGAAATATAGATCATGTGAGGACAGTTCCTGAGCCAAACATGTGGAGCATCAATGGGCATGAAAGTGAAAGATTGCCAACACCAAAGCTGCAGAGGCAAAAGTCTTCCAATACACAAGGAACAGAATTATGCCCACCTGGATGTCAGGTGTACTAGTAATCCCAGCACCCAACCCTCATGCCCAAAAGGACTACGTCATTTCTGCACTAAAAGTATTTCACGTGTCAAAACCCCACTGAAGTGGCACTTTAACCCCTTACCAACATGATTTGCAGTTACATCATATGCCAGCTCTGACTTCTTGCCTGGAAGATGATGGCTGTGATATTTAGCCATCATCTGCCTTTAATAGCCACATGTAGAGCAGAGCTCCACCTGTTAGAGATGGACAGCAGCATTAACAGCGAACTGAGAAGGGAGTCATGCCATGTGCCCAACTGTGCCCCTGTAACACGATCGTGGGATGCCATCACTGCCAGGAAGGAGTCTGCTGAAAAGACCCATGCCTGTCATGACAGATCTGTGAATGCTGGCTATATACTGCAGTATTGCTGTACATAACACAAGAAACCAGATGATTGCATGTTCACGTCCCCTAAGGCTATGTGCCCACGATGCAGAAATGCTCCGGATTTTTCCTGAGCCTTTCTGCATCTCTCCTGGCAGACAAAACGCATGCGGATTGTACATGCGTTTTTCCTGCCAGGGATATGCGGATGTGAAGCGTTCTTCACATGCATTTCTGCATGCGGGTTGACAAGCGCTTTTCAAGCGATTTTAGCATCACTTGGAAAGTGCTTGTCAACTTGGTCACACTATATAAATCCATGCAAATGGAGTGTGACCCGAGAGAATGTCAAAAAATGAAAAAATAAATCTATACTTACCTTGCGATGGCCCCCGGAGTCTTGCTTCACTCGGTGCTGACTGCCGGCAGATCGCGGTACAGTGCACTGAAGGACCTGCCGACGTCAGCGCAGGTCACAAGAATATGACGTCAGCGCAGGTCCTTCAGTCCATCGCGATTTGCCGGCATGAGAGGAGGAGCGCAACGGGGGCCGCCAGAAGGTAAGTATCATATTTATTTTTTATTTTATTCTTTTTTTTCACAGTTTCTATGGTACCTGGGTCTGGAGGAGAGTCTCCTCTCCTCTAGACCTGGGTACCATCCGCACATTGGAACACGTGGATTGCGCATCTACAAATACAGTGATGCGTAGTCCATGCGTTCTAATGCAAGTCAATGGCGTATAGCAAATGTGGTGCCAATATTCAAAAAGGGGACAAAAACTGAACTTGGAAATTATAGGCCAGTAAGCTTAACCTCTACTGTGGGTAAAATCCTGGAGGGTTTCCGTAGATATGCTATGATACAGTATCTGAAGAAGAATAACCTCATGACCCAATATCAACATGGGTTTATGAGGGACCGTTCCTGTCAAACTAATCTGATTAGTTTTTATGAGGAGGCAAGTTCTGGACTGGACCAAGGAAATGCAGTGAATGTTGTGTATATGGACTTTTCAAAAGCTTTTGATACGGTTCCACACAAAAGGTTGATACATAAAATGAGAACATTGGGGATAGGGGAAAATATATGTATGTGGGTTAAGAATTGGCTCAGTGATAGGAAACAAAGGGTGGTTATTAATGGAAAACACTCAGACTGGGTCTCAGTTAACAGTGGGGTACCACAGGGGTCAGTATTGGGCCCCCTTCTTTTTAACATTTATTAATGACCTTGTAGGGGGCATATAGAGTAATATTTCAATATTTGCAGATGACACTAAACTCTGCAGGGTAATCAATACAGAGGAGGACAATTTTATATTACAGGAGGATCTATGTAAACTAGAAGCTTGGGCTGATAAATGGCAAATGAGCTTTAATGGGGATAAATGTAAGGTAATGCACTTGGGCAGAGGAAATAAAATGAATAATTATATGCTTAATTGTAAAACACTGTGCAAAACTGGAACTGAAAAAGACCTGGGTGTATTGGTGGACGACAAGCTCACGTTTAATGGCCAGTGTCAGGCAGCTGCTGCAAAGGCAAATAAAATAATGGGATGCATTAAAAGAGGCATAGATGCTCATGAGGAGAACATAATTTTACCTCTATACAAGTCATTAGTGCGACCACACTTAGAATACTGTGTACAGTTCTGGTCTCCGGTATATAAGAAAGACATGGCTGAACTAGAGCGGGTGCAGAGAAGAGCGACCAAGGTTATTAGAGGACTGGGGGGTCTGCAATACCAAGACAGGTTATTACACTTGGGGTTATTTACTGTGGAAAAAAGAAGGCTTAGAGGTGATCTTATTACTATGTACAAGTATATGAGGGGACAGTACAAAGACCTTTCTACTGATCTTTTTACTCTGAGGCCTGAGACGGGGACAAGGGGGCATCTTCTACGTCTGGAAGAAAGAAGGTTTAATCATAATCACAGACGGGGATTCTTTACTGTAAGAGCAGTGAGACTATGGAACTCTCTGCCGCATGATGTTGTAACGAGTGATTCACTATTAAAATTTAAGAAGGGCATGGATGCCTTTCTTGAAAAGTACAATATTGCAGGTTATAAATACTAGATTCCTTGATAGGGCGTTGATCCAGGGAACTAGTCTGATTGTCGTATGGAGTCGGGAAGGAATTTTTTTCCCCAATGTGGAGCTTGGTGTTTGCCACATGGTTTTTTTTTGCCTTCCTCTGGATCAAGATGTTAGGCTATGGGTTGAACTAGATGGACTTAGTCTTCCTTCAACCTTAAAAACTATGTTACTATATAATGGTGGCGAAAACGCAGCACTTCCGCAAAATAATTGGTAGTGCTGTTTTTTTTCCGCAATGATAATCCGCAGCGGAAATTTCCACAGCATGTGCACAGCACATGCGGATCATCATTGGGGAACATGGCAGGCCTTCTACCATGCGTTTTTTAAGCGTTTCTGCAGCGTTTTTGCTGCTGCGGAAACGCTTAAAAAGGAATCGTGGGCACACAGCCTAAGGGGACAAAAAGGAAAAAGTTTAATCTGAATATTCAAATCACTCCTGCCCCTCTATGACCCATTTTAAAATAAAACATATGGGCGTTATCCAATCAAAATATAAAAATAATTAACCTGATCAGTGAACGGCATAAAAACAAAAACCACCCTCATATGGCTGTATTGACAGAAAAATAAAGCTACTGCTCTTAGAAGAATAAGAAAAATGCAGAGCCGGGAAATAACATGGTCAGGAAGGGGTTAAATTCTGCCACTTCTATAGAAAATTGAACCCATTTCGCTGACTGCCTTCAATGGCAGCCAAATAAGGCAGAGGGTTAGAGGAATACCGACCTTATATTGTAGACTTCTAGGATGCTTAAGAAGTGGACAATCCCTTTAAGCTACATTGTGCAGACAAAGCCATGGCAGTGTAGAAGGCCGACAAGATCTCAGTGGAAAGGCTGCAGGTTTGCGTCTGCATTAGGCAAGTTATAGAGGTAGAAGTGTTGGGACCTTGTTGCTGTGCAGGTAGAATCTGGAGCCTCGGCAGCGTCCTGCGGAGCCCATACTACAGGGAGGAGGAGCAGCGCCATGTGTAGTAATCTGAGCAGGATAGTCAGTGTTCAGCCAGCACTGATGGAGACTGACACCCCAACTCATTACCCAATACATGACCGGCTTAAAGACCCTCTCCCATCAGAGCTTATCCTCTTACTATATTGTAATCAGATTATACAGCACTGCACTTACAGCTGCTCATTATACCTTTCTACTGGGCTAATTATTCTCTTTTCTCTGCTCTATGTAGAATTAGCTGGGTCCCCTCCTGACCCAGCCGCTCTCATCCCCCTGCCAGGGACTTTTGCAGGGACTTATGACTCATACAAGGAAAACTGACCTCCTGTTTCTACATACAGCTTATAAATATTAGCAAAAATGTCCAATCACATTGTAAATATAACGACATCCAAAAATGTGTGCGTCCAATGGACATTCCACACGGACAGTGTAGAGCAGGGGTCTCAAACTCGGCTGGGTATATGGGCCGCATATGGAAAAAATTGGAATTTGGGGGGCCGCATTCTTTGCAGGTCAAAGTGACATTTTTAGTGATGCCATTTTTTTTGTATACACCGTCTGAACATTTTTGCTGTGTTTATTTTATTTTTTTATAGCTTGGGTCGTTACGGATGTGGCGATAATAAATGTGCACTTTTTGTGTTTACTTTAGTTTATATATAAAGCAGCATTTTTAGTGGCATAATATTTTTTCATGCTTTATTTTTACAATTTTGTTTCCCTCTTTTGGCCACAGAGTAATATAGTTTCAGAATTAGCACCATATATAGTAATTCTGGCAAACATCTAGTAATTTGCCCCATCCTGGTCCCCACCTTGTAGTAATATGCCCCATCCTGGTGGTCCCCATCTTGAAGTAACGTGCCCCATCCTGGTGGTCCCCATCTTGCAGTAATGTGGCCCATCCTGGTGGTCCCCATCTTGAAGTAACGTGCCCCATCCTGGTGGTCCCCATCTTGCAGTAATGTGGCCCATCTTGGTGGTCCCCATCTTGCAGTAATGTGGCCCATCCTGGTGGTCCCCATCTTGCAGTAATGTGGCCCATCCTGGTGGTCCCCATCTTGCAGTAATGTGGCCCCCATCTTGCAGTAATGTGGCCCATCCTGGTGGTCCCCATCTTGCAGTAATGTGGCCCATCCTGGTAGTCCCCATCTTGCAGTAATATGCCCATCCTGGTGGTCCCCATCTTGCAGTAATGTGCCCCATCCTGGTGGTCCCCATCTTGCAGTAATGTGGCCCCCATCTTGCAGTAATGTGGCCCATCCTGGTGGTCCCCATCTTGCAGTAATGTGGCCCATCCTGGTAGTCCTCATCTTGCAGTAATATGCCCATCCTGGTAGTCCCCATCTTGTAGTAATATGCCCCATCCTGGTGGTCCCCATCTTGTAGTAATGTGCCCCATTCTTGTCCCCATCTTGTAGTAATGTGCCCCATCCTGGTGGTCCCCATCTTGTAGTAATATGCCCCATCCTGGTGGTCTCCATCTTGCAGTAATATGCCCCATCCTGGTGGTCCCCATCTTGCAGTAATATGCCCCATCCTGGTGGTCCCCATCTTGCAGTAATATGCCCCATCCTGGTGGTCCCCATCTTGTAGTAATATGCCCCATCCTTGTGGTCCCCATCTTGTAATAATATGCCACATCCTGGTGGTCCCCATCTTGCAGTAATATGCCCCATCCTGGTGGTCCCCATCTTGCAGTAATATGCCCCATCCTGGTGGTCCCCATCTTGTAGTAATATGCCCCATCCTGGTGGTCCCCATCTTGCAGTAATATGCCCCATACTTGTGGTCCCCATCTTGCAGTAATATGCCCCATCCAGGTCCCCATCTAGTAGAATTGTCCTCTGCGCTGTTCTTCACACACATAAAAAAGTAAAAAAAAAAAAAGATTCCTTTCACCTGTCCTCCGTTCCCTCTGCTTCCTTTGTGCACATGTGGTCCGCGGGCCGCATGTTTGAGACCTGTGGTGTAGACGGTTATGTAAAAGAATGGGAAGCCACTAGGTGGCAGCACAACGTCACATAACATGATTTTTTATCCAGATGGCTGTGAATCTACTAGTCATTAGGTTACCTGACTCAAGTAATCATTCATAGATCTCCACAGCCCAATGTAGATGTATTGAAGTAGAACAGTGAGAGCAGAACCAGTTAGGCTTGTATTTTACCATGGAGATTCAAAAACACAATTTAAACTTCCTTGACATTACAATAATAAATACCAACCAAGGCCGGTTACCACAACACTGAAAACTGACAGCCACAAGTGGGTTACTATCCTGGCAGAGCTACCATCCGGCTCCCCTACGTAGAGGAATACCGAAAAGCCAATATATACGCCTAAGGAGAAATTGCTCAACGGTGAATGAGTACATGATAAAATCGAGGGAATTACAAAAACGCTTCCTACAAAAGGGATATCCTAAAAAAGTGCTACGCCAGCGCCCTTACAAGAGACAGAAATTCTCTATTGACCCCTAAAGCACGAGAACAACAAGATAATGAGATCCATCTAATAGGAACCTACGACGACCGAAATCAGGGGGTGATGAACATACTCTATGATCTTTGGGCAATTTTGAGATCAGATAAAGATCTGCAAGATGTGGTCCCTGAGAGCCCCAGGGTCACATACAGGAGAGGCAGGAACCTTAGAGATCACCTTGTGCGCAGCCACTTTGTGGAGGACAACACGGGCAAAACAACGTGGCTGAGCAGTGACACCACAGGGACTTATAGATGTGGTGACTGCAAAGCCTGCAAATACATCTGTAAAAGCAAGAAATGTATCAGTGCCACAACCAAACTAGAAGACCAAAATCACGAATTCACAAACCGCAAGACGCAAGGAGTAATCTATATGGCAACTCGCCAATGTCCGATGAACTACATCGGCAAAACCAAAAGAGTTCCGGAGACGGATATTGGACCATATCGGTTATGTCAGACGTAGGGAGGACACAACTCTCTCGAGACACATGCTTGAGAAACACACCTTGGACCCGTTTTCTTTATACTTTCAAGCCATCGAAGTAGTACGCCCCCCGAGAGGAGGTAATTGGGACCAACTGCTGCTTCAGAAAGAAAGTAGATGGATCCATAGAATGAAATCCTATAACCCACACTACACAAATGAAACATTGTCCTTCTCATGCTTCATTGACACATAATAACATTTTCACCCCCTATGAAACCTCTTGAACCTCGCTAAAAACTCTCTAAAATATAATATGTAGAATCCAGTCCATGTTCTTCATAATGGATATTGGTCCACATAACTATCAAATCAGCGCCATATAGGACCAAAACTATTAAAGTTATTATACTTTAAAATCACAAAATGACCTCTTGAACAAATTGAACTTTGATAACAATTGGACAAATTTCATCAGAATTTCTTCCTTTGTTTTTAGATTATAAAATACTCATCTGAAGACTTAATAATACAGATACATGGATACAATCAGACACACTGATACAATCAGAATAAAAGTCATCCCAATGTCTATTATTATGGACATATTGATACGATCAAATGAAATGAACTTTGAGGAAATAGACGTCCGCAAGCGTTTGCTGGTGCGGAAGCAGTGACATAGCCAGATGGCATTTGTCACGATGAAAGGAAGTTCTGCATCGATGTAAGTGTAGGTGGGACGAGGTAGCACATGAAACAGGCAGATCTGTCTGTAAATAAAACAAATGACAAACTCCGAACAAACACTATTAACAACTCATATCGCAACAAACTCGTAGAGACTACATTATAAGATGCAATGCAATATACCAGTCTCCTTCCCTAGATATAAAAGACATATTAATACTGTGAGATCGCAGTGCAGCCAAGACATCTCTGTGAGAAAAAGATCCTACTGGAAGAATGAGACGAGTCCCTGCATGATTATATGATCGCAACATGATACGCCTGCAACGCACCCGAGTCACTCGATTGGATGACAGAAGGGGGGGCGCACAAGAGGTGGCACCAACTTTCCTATAAAGTCACGCTGGTTTAGCCGCCAGACGCTGCCGGCAACCCTGCCGATAAGTTTATTACAAAACCATCGTACTATCAAACCAAAAAAGATCATAGACTGTGAGCCCCTGATGACCATGAGAGTCTCATATAAGAATGATGAAACGCGTAGGGCTGAGCATTTCTATAGAAAGTACTACAAGAGATGATTAGCCAGGCTACCTCAATATAAAGCTCCTAGATCAGGAGAAACAAGCACCGCACCGGTATATGACGGCAGCACTATAAAGCCGTTCTGAAGAGAATAGCACAGGACATGGTAAAATGAAGATTATTAATGCCATTATCAGACTGCAGACTCACAATGAGGAGAAATGAGATGGCATGATTTCTAATAGCCAGAGGCCAAATTGAAAAGGGAGTTATACATATAAATAAAGAGATACCCCTAGGAATTGTGACTAATCCCTGGCCTCCCAACAAGACAATATATATAAATGGTTAGCCGGTGAGATAAATTAAAACCATACACAATAGTCCTATGTTTAGGATAATTTTAGGAAATTTGTCACGGATTTTGGACACTTAAAAAAAAAAATCCTTTTTAAAATATTGAATAAAGGTTATTTTTTATATTTTACTCCCATTGGAGCATATTTATACTATATAAAAACAGTGAGGGGTCAATATTGGTTTAGTAGTTTCCATATTACTCTGGATAGGCTTCTCAGTGTCTGCGGCATGGCAGGCTGGATGGCAGCGTTCTGCTACGATCCAGCCTGCCATCTCAATGTAGCAGAGCTGGAGCCGTCGTAGGAACCATGGAAAGGTAAAGATGAGGTTTGTTAATTATTTTACTTCTATTGCAGGAGACATTGGCTTCAGCTGGAATGGGCGTGATGGTAAGTATGGTTTAATTTAGGATATTAAAGTATTGTGTGTTTATTTCAATTAAAAGATTTTATTCTGGGTGTTGGTGTTTTATTCACTTTCACTATGGGGTTAGTAATGGGCGCGTCTTATAGACACCTCCTCATTACTAACCTGGGCTTGATGTCAGCTGGCATTATAAGCTGACATCAACCCCAGCCCTATTACTCCAGTGCCACCGCTACAGGGCAGTGGGAGAGCGAGGCTAAGTGCCAGAATTGGCGTATCCTATGGATGTGTCATTTCTCGGGCGGCTGACGGCTGGTGTTTCTAGCCTGTGAGGCGGCCAATATTCATGGCACCCTTCCTGGGCTATTAATATCAGCCCCCAGCTGTCTGCCTAGCCTTTGCTAGCTATTAAAATAGGGGGAACCCACGTCATTTTTCTTTGGGTCCCCCATTTTAAGATGGCGGATACACAGGTGCAAAATACTGATGAAACAATCACTCACAACCTACAATTTCATGGAGGGGGTGACTGCCTAGTATTAGAATTGCACAAAGATAGGCTTGTATAGGGTGCTGTTCACACTAGGGTAGTGCACAGTATCCGGCCCTGGGCACGGAGCGGGTCTGGGCCATGGCTGCACCCCATCGACAACATAGGACCCGGCTCCGAGTCCCCCATCCCCCAGGGTAGGGCTTCCAGCGTCACACATCTGCTATCTTTATGTGGGTCTGCTGCATCCTGGTAGTGCATTTGGCTTTGAAGATCAGGCCAGGTAAACACTGCTGCCCTTTCCTTACCCCCAGCATAGTGAGCGGGGGTGAGGAGCAAGGGGGAATGTGTGTGTGGAAATATAAGGAACAGGGGGGTAATGTGTCAGGAGACAGAGTAGGGGGAGAAAAGTTTGTGCGGGCACATAATAGAGACTGGGTAATGTGGGGAAAGGAGTAACATGAAGAGACAGTGTGAGGGCATACCAAAGAGGAGACAGTACATGTACTGATGGTGGTTCTGGTGATGTTGTACTGTACTGATGAGGGTTGTGATGCTGTATTTCTGCATACTGCTGGTAGTTCTATTGATGTATTTTTGTGCAGCTATTGGTTCTGATCCTGTACACATGGAACAGTCCATAACTTGTAAGATTACATGATACATGGCCATGTTAATAAAGTGTTGTGCTGTCTGAGAAGAGTTACTGTTTTTATTTGTTTTAGGAAAATTAAAGGGTTAGATCAAGTTTGTGATGAAAGTCTGCAATCACTGACAGCACACCTCTGAATTCTCATCGTGCGCATGTGCACTGCATGCGGTCAGGATTCTCTGGTGCTAGTGGTGAGAGCAGGAAGTCTTGAAACCACAATTATGCGAATTGCATACACATGATCACATGCCGACTAGACATGCATGGCCTCATTCTATACAAATTACTTGAGTGAGGCTGGTCACGTTTAGTTGGAATGTGGCCAGAAGTATGAAAATCTCATACTTGCACGCACATGACCTTTCAGGATTCTCCTGTACTGGAGGAAAGGTGAAAGTGTGCAGTGCATGCGCTGCGAGTATTCAGAAGTCTGCAGTCACCTAGAGTTCTTCCGACTTTAATCACAAACCTGGACAACCCTTTTAATTATACAATTAAGTACTGTAGCATGCCCAATCCTAACAGCGTGTAATATACTCAATGTCAGGATTCAGCTCTGCTATCTGGGTCCAGCAGACACCACATGACCACTCGTATGTGATTTTCATACTTACGGTTATGTGACAACTAGCCTTTAATCCTGCTTCTCTTTATGAAATAGGAGCTGTAGTTTTTGACTGAAATTGAGAGAATTAGGAAGAGTAGCTAGTCACGTGACTGTCAAAAAGCAAATCGTATATGAGCGGTCACATGACTACTATTCAAACTGCATGAGCGGTGTGTGTGGGGGGCGCCAAACTGAATTCCTGCTCCGGGTGCCGGAAAACAGATCTGCCTCTGTGCTAAGCTTGCAGATATGGTCAGAAGGTTCTGTAAGACATTGCACTATAGATCAGATATTCTTCCAGAAACAAACCGCCTGGAAGCCTCCTTGTCAGATTTATGCTTAAGAACTAATTATATTTTACTTTAAATATTTCTAATAAAGAAAATAATCAATACAGTAATTATAATCCATAATATTCCAATATGTTATATTACTTGTGATACGTCTGATATAGTCTAGCTTTATTAAATCATGTTTTGTTTCTGTAAAGGAAATCGAGGCTGAGCCTGCAGATATTGTTAGAAAGTTCTGTACCATGTTATTCTATAGATAAAATGTACTCACAGAAACCAGGCGTCTGGAGGTCTCCTGCAACAGACTTATCCTTGAGAACTAAGAATTGTAATGTTTAATCTGAACATGCATGGAAACTTTGTTACTGTGAGCCAGAACTTTGGTTTAGATACTGCACTCTTCTGTAACAGAGTAGGTCCCTCTCTCATTCATAGGGGTCCTGTATACACAATTTATGTCTCATCTCCATCTCTGAACTGTAACTATTATTCAAAATACATTTTTCTCTCATTCTAATCACCTGTGAATATGGATGTTTTGCTTGGAATACAGATTTCCATGTCATTTCATGATATTGTCTGGGCGTGCGTGGAAACTCCATGCAGGAGAGAAATTTACATTTAAATATTTCATCCTTTTGCAAGAAGGCCGACCCACTCCTCATTCCTAGAGGTTTCTGTAGAAGTGTTTTTATATCTTAGCCTTATCTATACCTTTTTTAATTGTAAGTTTATTCTAAATTAACCTCCATTTTATTCAATTACCTATGAAGACCTGGTTTGTCCAGAAGTCTGCACCGACTTCTGCTCTCAAGCTCATCCAGTGGCCGGTATCATTATGGTATGGCATCCAGCGGCCAGTATCGTTATGGTATGGCATCCAGCGGCCAGTATCGTTATGGTATGGCATCCAGCGGCCAGTATCGTTATGGTATGGCATCCAGCGGCCAGTATCGTTATGGTATGGCATCCAGCGGCCAGTATCGTTATGGTATGGCATCCAGCGGCCAGTATCGTTATGGTATGGCATCCAGCGGCCAGTATCGTTATGGTATGGCATCCAGTGGCCAGTATCATTATGGTATGGCATCCAGTGGCCAGTATCATTATGGTATGGCATCCAGTGGCCAGTATCATTATGGTATGGCATCCAGTGGCCAGTATCATTATGGTATGGCATCCAGTGGCCAGTATCATTATGGTATGGCATCCAGTGGCCAGTATCATTATGGTATGGCATCCAGTGGCTAGTATCATTATTATACACACTATAATCCTCCCAATTGGCATCAAGATAACAGAACAGTAGTGTTGCGCAGACGTGCTTGGATAAGGTGTCATCTGAGCATGCTCGGGTGCTAACAGATTATCTTTTGCATGCTCTAATAATATGTTCACACCGCCGCGGCTCCACACAAACTGGCAAGCCCTGCATGTATTGCGGCGGTCTAACAGCCGTGAGACATGCAGCCGCGGTGACGCAAACATATTTTTCAAGCACGCCGAAGATACTCTTAGCACCCGAGAATACTCGGATAACGCCTTATCGGAGCACGTTAGCTTATCACTACAGAACAGATCTGAACAGTGCTCAGGATTCTCCTCACCTAGCACCCTGCCGAGAATAATAAATGCCTGTAGCCAATTTCCAAAAGTCCCTCCTACATTGCTCACCCTCCACCTCCCTATGCTTTTTCCCTGCTCCCACATTTCAGTGACGAAACACTCAAGTGGCAGTAAAGTAGATAAAGCTGCAGTTTTCCTTTTCCAAATATTTTTAACTTCCATTTTTTAAATGAGGCCCTAATGGTCCTTGAAAGCATACACACACGCTCCCAAGTCAGACTTTGTTGCAGACGGACAAGCCTATTTTTGGTAACAGTCTCTGCTGCCACTGGCCAAGTCCCAACACATCCTTCTGCATCATCAACCCTAACAGACCATGCTGCTACAGGCCCCTCACACTGTGGTCCCAACTGCAACACCCGGTGGCCTAAAAGATGTACCCAGGTCACCGTACGTGAGGTGTGAAAGCGTGTAACTGGCATGTCTCACCGGAGGTCATCACCACAACCCACTAATGGTCCATCCTAACTGACTCTGGGCATTTTGAGGACCTGATGCAAAGTATCTTCTGGATTAACGACCTCTGATGAAGTCTGCAATAATGAAAAATAATAATAATAAAGTAAACGCTGCATTGCACCGAATGACCAGCAGGTGGCAACGAAGTCACAACATTAACTAGCCCCCTATTGTAGAAAACCTAAACACCATCAGGAGGTGCTGAGGCTTCATGAGAACGCGCCACCCCCAAACTTAAAAGGCTTTTCCACTATTCAGACAACTTCTCAATCACTGTTTCCCCTGAGTAAAATAATAACTATTCTACTCTGTGCCATTCCAGCAGTGTCAGCACTGGCTCTCCCGGGGTCCGCGATCCCTGCGGCCAATCAGAGGTGTCTTCACTCTCTCGTACTTTGGAGGAATTGACCGCTGCAGCTGCTCTCCCACTTCCTCCAGATGTCAATGATGTCTGTAGGAGAGGAAAGTGAAGCCAGCGCTGAATGTCACGCCAAAGATGGCTGCCCTCCTATTATATAAATCTCACTAGAACTCCACCACCAGCCTATCACATTCCTAGTTCCACATCCAACCTCCATATCAAAAGCTGTAATAAACCCTTCATTACCTGGTCTTGTCAGGACCTCAATAAACCCAGCCTTTTTGAGGCCTAGTTCTGTACGGCCATTAATAATGCACTGGTGTAAATAATGTGTGTGAGGTAAATGGTGTGGAAAACCGGATTGTAATCAAGCAATGATTTCTTCAATTGGACTGCAATGTCCTGAACCATACGACTTGTACCAGTCATGTGACTTATGCTGCCCCAGGACTACAGCCATATTGGCCAAAGCTGTGATATCGCAGAGGCACATACCAGCATGTGGAAGCATGGCGACATAGCGATGACATCACAATGGCAGGTGACGGAATGTGGAATCTATGACAGCGATGACATCACAATGGCAGGTGCCGGAATGTGGAATCTATGACAACGATGACATCACAATGGCAGGTGCCGGAATGTGGAATCTATGACATAGCGATGACATCACAATGGCAGGCGCCTATATACACACGGGAGACACACGGGAGCTCACAAACCACAAGGAAGGCAAGAAGAATCGATTGGAGAATAGGGACAGGAGAAAGCCAAGAAGAACAGAATAACCCGCTTCTTAGCCTTCACTGAGCCATGACGAGACTGAGCGGATGGAAGCGGAGGAGGAGACCCAGGACCCCGTCACATCCACCTGACTGATGAGAAAGGGGAGAAATTATGTAGATTATGTAGCAGCATTACAACTATTCTCGTTACCCATAGCAACCAGTCAGAGCTCAGCTTTTATTAAAGGGGTATTCCCATCTCCAAAATCCTCTACCAATATGTAGTAGGTGTAATAATAATAATATTAGATATCCATGCTTACAACCACCAGTTATCTAGTTGCTAGTGGTCGTAACCATGGATACCTAAGGTCCTGCAATGCCTGCACATGAGGGAAGAGACACAGCGAAGCAGAAAAACTATTCTACATTTCTAATTGAGGTTTTTTCTAATATTATTATTACACCTACTACATATTGGGATAGGATCTTGGAGATGGGAATACCCTTTTAATCTCTGATTGCTATGGGTAACTAGGAGAGTTTGTTGCTCAGCTTTGATAAGGGATGACAGATTTTACTAGACTAAGTGGATATCATTGGTGCTACCAGTGCAGCTGCACAGGGGGCTAATAGGTTAGGGGGTCACTCACCTTCATTTTGTTAATTCTGTGTATTGCTGTAGCAGTGCTGTGCGCGTATATTGATGCTGTGGGGCAGGGGCGTACATAGAAATCATCGGGGCCCATAGCAGAAGTTTGAGTTGAGGTCTCTCCCTTCAAAAGAAATGAATAAAAAAATTATATTTGTCAGTGTCACAACTTTCCAGCCTTTACATAGTAATTTTCCCCCTGCTGAAGTCCTAGATTCCCCTCTCATTGCCACCATAACGTATGATGCCAACAAAAGTGCCCCCCAAACACAGTATGATACCCCCCATGGTGAATTCCTCTACCTTAGCCTCCACATGTACAGTAGGGTCATCAAACTATGCCCCCCCTCAACTCCCAAGGCAAAGTAAGGTGACCACAACACAGCAATCCCCCAACTGTGACCCCCACACAGCCCTCCATGTAGAGTAATGGGCCTACATACAGTGTAATGGCCCCACACTGTATAATAGTCTGCACTAGCTCTCCAAACAGTATGATGGACACCACACACCACATAGGTCAGAGTAATATTCAGCTCACCCTTGAAGGATTCCCAGTGGGTTCCATATAACGAAGCACAGGATCCAGTCTCTGCCAGATGTAGAAGCAAGGTGCATCCAAATCCAGTACAAAAAAAGTCTTTATAAGAACGATTGAAACAATGGCATTGTTGTGACACACCATTTAGGTGTAGTTGGGGGTTTGGAAGGTGCACAAAATATGAGTCTAAGAACATGCAGAGTGTTTGAAACGCGTTCGGTGTTGCACATTTTCTACACCTTCCAAACCCCCAACTACAGCTAAATGGTGTCACAACAATCCATTTGTTTTTTTACTGGAGCTGGATATTCACTTCAATCCAAGCATGATGGACCCCACACAAACCTTAACACTGTATAATTGCTTGCATACTGTATAATGGCCCCACACAACCCTTCAAATATTATAATGGCCCCCCATAGTATAACACGCCACCATAATCCTCCATACAATAAAATACTCACTATAGTGCTCCACAGAGCATAATTCACTTCCCCATGGTCCTCCTCACAGAATAATACACTCCCCATGGTCCTCCACACAGTAATATGCACCCGCCCATAGGGTAAAACTCAACCCCCCCGCCCATAAGATAAAACTCAACCCCCCCCTCCATAGGGTGAAATACAACCCCCCCATAGGGTGAAACGCAAACCCCCGCCCATAGGGTAAAACACAACCCCACCCCCCATAGGGTAAAACGCAGCCCACAGTTTTCCAGTATTATGGGCACCACGTACTCACTGATTTTTTTTAAGAAAAATACAATACTCACCGCTCCTTGTTCCCCCACTGCTTCAGTCTCTGCAGCGCATATACTCACCTCAGCAGCTACACTATCTGACACAGCATGGAGTGCGATGAAGTGTCATCATCGTGCCCGCTGTGTCAGATGCAGGAGGGAGGGAGCATTAAATGCTGCCGTTCAGTCAATACCATGGTTAATCACTAACAGGGGCATTTAAGTGTCCTGGTAGCTACTTCACTCATGTACCTCTTCCCATCGCCCCATAGAAGTGATTGCCGAAGATTTACCATGGCAGTCAGGGGCCTTAAAGAAGGATTCAATCACTGCCATCTTAGTACTCCTATAAAGCTTGGCTTCACAAGAGAATGTCAATTAAACTACATGCATATACTGCAATAATACAAAATTACAAAATATAGTATAAGGGGTTAAATGATCACATAAGTCCACTAAGTTAACTTAAAAATAAAGTAAAAATTGAAAAAGTTTTGAAAAATATGAACGTTTAAATTATACTTCAACCGTTATGTTAAAATACCCCCCAAAACATAAAATGAAATGCTCTTCTTCACAAAAAAAACACAATCAAAAGCAATGACATTTAATGCAACCCAAAAAGGTATCAAAAACGGATCAATTCACTTGTATTGAGAGAGGCTGAACACATCCAGTCGGCACGTGATAGCGTGTATGCAAATTGCAATCTTGCGGCGCCAGTACTAGAGAAATTCTGTCCGCTCACACACTGTGCACTTTAAGGAGCCACAAGTCTGACTGCAGATGGCGCCCCAAACCTGGGCAAACCTTTTAATATACCCCAAAATTGTATCAATAAAAGCTACGCAAAATCACACCCTCACAAAGGTCCATCAACAGAAAAAAAAATGTAAAAGGTCTCAGAATATGGTGACCCAAACCAATTTCTTTAGTGTTGTTACATAGTTGTTTAACCACCGTGGGAGATAAAACACCTTGAGTTTGGTATTGCGGTTATCTCAATGACCTGGAGAATTATATTATAATCTAAAAACAAATCCTTAAAAGACAATAGTGGAATTGCTTTTATCTCATTATTTCATCCCAACACAGATTTTGTTTCTCTCCACATTTCAGACATATGATAAATATATAGTTGTATAGTTTGTTTTTATCTTAGTGGTGAAAACTTTTTATTTTGTTTCATTTTGCAACAAAGAAAATAACTCGTTTCCCACTATTTCCTGTGGCCAAATATTTTCCTATTGGTAAAGCAAAATGAGGATTTAGTTTGTGTGAGTGAAGCTCATGTTTTTATTGACAAAAGTTTGGGGAACATAGAAGATTTTGATTCTTTTTTAAAATCATTATTTGGGTATGTTATATGGTTATTAAAGGGGTAAATACTTGTTATGGTGCTAATATTATGGGTTCAATAATTTAACGTTTTATATGGCGATTGGATTAAATAATACTTCCGCGTTTTAAATTTTTATACCTTTGAAATCTGATCGGGGCCCGTCTGCCCACCAGGGACAGGTGATCGGGGCCCGTCTGCCCACCAGGGACAGGTGATCGGGGCCCGTCTGCCCACCAGGGACAGGTGATCGGGGCCCGTCTGCCCACCAGGGACAGGTGATCGGGGCCCGTCTGCCCACCAGGGACAGGTGATCGGGGCCCGTCTGCCCACCAGGGACAGGTGATCGGGGCCCGTCTGCCCACCAGGGACAGGTGATCGGGGCCCGTCTGCCCACCAGGGACAGGTGATCGGGGCCCGTCTGCCCACCAGGGACAGGTGATCGGGGCCCGTCTGCCCACCAGGGACAGGTGATCGGGGCCCGTCTGCCCACCAGGGACAGGTGATCGGGGCCCGTCTGCCCACCAGGGACAGGTGATCGGGGCCCGTCTGCCCACCAGGGACAGGTGATCGGGGCCCGTCTGCCCACCAGGGACAGGTGATCGGGGCCCGTCTGCCCACCAGGGACAGGTGATCGGGGCCCGTCTGCCCACCAGGGACAGGTGATCGGGGCCCGTCTGCCCACCAGGGACAGGTGATCGGGGCCCGTCTGCCCACCAGGGACAGGTGATCGGGGCCCGTCTGCCCACCAGGGACAGGTGATCGGGGCCCGTCTGCCCACCAGGGACAGGTGATCGGGGCCCGTCTGCCCACCAGGGACAGGTGATCGGGGCCCGTCTGCCCACCAGGGACAGGTGATCGGGGCCCGTCTGCCCACCAGGGACAGGTGATCGGGGCCCGTCTGCCCACCAGGGACAGGTGATCGGGGCCCGTCTGCCCACCAGGGACAGGTGATCGGGGCCCGTCTGCCCACCAGGGACAGGTGATCGGGGCCCGTCTGCCCACCAGGGACAGGTGATCGGGGCCCGTCTGCCCACCAGGGACAGGTGATCGGGGCCCGTCTGCCCACCAGGGACAGGTGATCGGGGCCCGTCTGCCCACCAGGGACAGGTGATCGGGGCCCGTCTGCCCACCAGGGACAGGTGATCGGGGCCCGTCTGCCCACCAGGGACAGGTGATCGGGGCCCGTCTGCCCACCAGGGACAGGTGATCGGGGCCCGTCTGCCCACCAGGGACAGGTGATCGGGGCCCGTCTGCCCACCAGGGACAGGTGATCGGGGCCCGTCTGCCCACCAGGGACAGGTGATCGGGGCCCGTCTGCCCACCAGGGACAGGTGATCGGGGCCCGTCTGCCCACCAGGGACAGGTGATCGGGGCCCGTCTGCCCACCAGGGACAGGTGATCGGGGCCCGTCTGCCCACCAGGGACAGGTGATCGGGGCCCGTCTGCCCACCAGGGACAGGTGATCGGGGCCCGTCTGCCCACCAGGGACAGGTGATCGGGGCCCGTCTGCCCACCAGGGACAGGTGATCGGGGCCCGTCTGCCCACCAGGGACAGGTGATCGGGGCCCGTCTGCCCACCAGGGACAGGTGATCGGGGCCCGTCTGCCCACCAGGGACAGGTGATCGGGGCCCGTCTGCCCACCAGGGACAGGTGATCGGGGCCCGTCTGCCCACCAGGGACAGGTGATCGGGGCCCGTCTGCCCACCAGGGACAGGTGATCGGGGCCCGTCTGCCCACCAGGGACAGGTGATCGGGGCCCGTCTGCCCACCAGGGACAGGTGATCGGGGCCCGTCTGCCCACCAGGGACAGGTGATCGGGGCCCGTCTGCCCACCAGGGACAGGTGATCGGGGCCCGTCTGCCCACCAGGGACAGGTGATCGGGGCCCGTCTGCCCACCAGGGACAGGTGATCGGGGCCCGTCTGCCCACCAGGGACAGGTGATCGGGGCCCGTCTGCCCACCAGGGACAGGTGATCGGGGCCCGTCTGCCCACCAGGGACAGGTGATCGGGGCCCGTCTGCCCACCAGGGACAGGTGATCGGGGCCCGTCTGCCCACCAGGGACAGGTGATCGGGGCCCGTCTGCCCACCAGGGACAGGTGATCGGGGCCCGTCTGCCCACCAGGGACAGGTGATCGGGGCCCGTCTGCCCACCAGGGACAGGTGATCGGGGCCCGTCTGCCCACCAGGGACAGGTGATCGGGGCCCGTCTGCCCACCAGGGACAGGTGATCGGGGCCCGTCTGCCCACCAGGGACAGGTGATCGGGGCCCGTCTGCCCACCAGGGACAGGTGATCGGGGCCCGTCTGCCCACCAGGGACAGGTGATCGGGGCCCGTCTGCCCACCAGGGACAGGTGATCGGGGCCCGTCTGCCCACCAGGGACAGGTGATCGGGGCCCGTCTGCCCACCAGGGACAGGTGATCGGGGCCCGTCTGCCCACCAGGGACAGGTGATCGGGGCCCGTCTGCCCACCAGGGACAGGTGATCGGGGCCCGTCTGCCCACCAGGGACAGGTGATCGGGGCCCGTCTGCCCACCAGGGACAGGTGATCGGGGCCCGTCTGCCCACCAGGGACAGGTGATCGGGGCCCGTCTGCCCACCAGGGACAGGTGATCGGGGCCCGTCTGCCCACCAGGGACAGGTGATCGGGGCCCGTCTGCCCACCAGGGACAGGTGATCGGGGCCCGTCTGCCCACCAGGGACAGGTGATCGGGGCCCGTCTGCCCACCAGGGACAGGTGATCGGGGCCCGTCTGCCCACCAGGGACAGGTGATCGGGGCCCGTCTGCCCACCAGGGACAGGTGATCGGGGCCCGTCTGCCCACCAGGGACAGGTGATCGGGGCCCGTCTGCCCACCAGGGACAGGTGATCGGGGCCCGTCTGCCCACCAGGGACAGGTGATCGGGGCCCGTCTGCCCACCAGGGACAGGTGATCGGGGCCCGTCTGCCCACCAGGGACAGGTGATCGGGGCCCGTCTGCCCACCAGGGACAGGTGATCGGGGCCCGTCTGCCCACCAGGGACAGGTGATCGGGGCCCGTCTGCCCACCAGGGACAGGTGATCGGGGCCCGTCTGCCCACCAGGGACAGGTGATCGGGGCCCGTCTGCCCACCAGGGACAGGTGATCGGGGCCCGTCTGCCCACCAGGGACAGGTGATCGGGGCCCGTCTGCCCACCAGGGACAGGTGATCGGGGCCCGTCTGCCCACCAGGGACAGGTGATCGGGGCCCGTCTGCCCACCAGGGACAGGTGATCGGGGCCCGTCTGCCCACCAGGGACAGGTGATCGGGGCCCGTCTGCCCACCAGGGACAGGTGATCGGGGCCCGTCTGCCCACCAGGGACAGGTGATCGGGGCCCGTCTGCCCACCAGGGACAGGTGATCGGGGCCCGTCTGCCCACCAGGGACAGGTGATCGGGGCCCGTCTGCCCACCAGGGACAGGTGATCGGGGCCCGTCTGCCCACCAGGGACAGGTGATCGGGGCCCGTCTGCCCACCAGGGACAGGTGATCGGGGCCCGTCTGCCCACCAGGGACAGGTGATCGGGGCCCGTCTGCCCACCAGGGACAGGTGATCGGGGCCCGTCTGCCCACCAGGGACAGGTGATCGGGGCCCGTCTGCCCACCAGGGACAGGTGATCGGGGCCCGTCTGCCCACCAGGGACAGGTGATCGGGGCCCGTCTGCCCACCAGGGACAGGTGATCGGGGCCCGTCTGCCCACCAGGGACAGGTGATCGGGGCCCGTCTGCCCACCAGGGACAGGTGATCGGGGCCCGTCTGCCCACCAGGGACAGGTGATCGGGGCCCGTCTGCCCACCAGGGACAGGTGATCGGGGCCCGTCTGCCCACCAGGGACAGGTGATCGGGGCCCGTCTGCCCACCAGGGACAGGTGATCGGGGCCCGTCTGCCCACCAGGGACAGGTGATCGGGGCCCGTCTGCCCACCAGGGACAGGTGATCGGGGCCCGTCTGCCCACCAGGGACAGGTGATCGGGGCCCGTCTGCCCACCAGGGACAGGTGATCGGGGCCCGTCTGCCCACCAGGGACAGGTGATCGGGGCCCGTCTGCCCACCAGGGACAGGTGATCGGGGCCCGTCTGCCCACCAGGGACAGGTGATCGGGGCCCGTCTGCCCACCAGGGACAGGTGATCGGGGCCCGTCTGCCCACCAGGGACAGGTGATCGGGGCCCGTCTGCCCACCAGGGACAGGTGATCGGGGCCCGTCTGCCCACCAGGGACAGGTGATCGGGGCCCGTCTGCCCACCAGGGACAGGTGATCGGGGCCCGTCTGCCCACCAGGGACAGGTGATCGGGGCCCGTCTGCCCACCAGGGACAGGTGATCGGGGCCCGTCTGCCCACCAGGGACAGGTGATCGGGGCCCGTCTGCCCACCAGGGACAGGTGATCGGGGCCCGTCTGCCCACCAGGGACAGGTGATCGGGGCCCGTCTGCCCACCAGGGACAGGTGATCGGGGCCCGTCTGCCCACCAGGGACAGGTGATCGGGGCCCGTCTGCCCACCAGGGACAGGTGATCGGGGCCCGTCTGCCCACCAGGGACAGGTGATCGGGGCCCGTCTGCCCACCAGGGACAGGTGATCGGGGCCCGTCTGCCCACCAGGGACAGGTGATCGGGGCCCGTCTGCCCACCAGGGACAGGTGATCGGGGCCCGTCTGCCCACCAGGGACAGGTGATCGGGGCCCGTCTGCCCACCAGGGACAGGTGATCGGGGCCCGTCTGCCCACCAGGGACAGGTGATCGGGGCCCGTCTGCCCACCAGGGACAGGTGATCGGGGCCCGTCTGCCCACCAGGGACAGGTGATCGGGGCCCGTCTGCCCACCAGGGACAGGTGATCGGGGCCCGTCTGCCCACCAGGGACAGGTGATCGGGGCCCGTCTGCCCACCAGGGACAGGTGATCGGGGCCCGTCTGCCCACCAGGGACAGGTGATCGGGGCCCGTCTGCCCACCAGGGACAGGTGATCGGGGCCCGTCTGCCCACCAGGGACAGGTGATCGGGGCCCGTCTGCCCACCAGGGACAGGTGATCGGGGCCCGTCTGCCCACCAGGGACAGGTGATCGGGGCCCGTCTGCCCACCAGGGACAGGTGATCGGGGCCCGTCTGCCCACCAGGGACAGGTGATCGGGGCCCGTCTGCCCACCAGGGACAGGTGATCGGGGCCCGTCTGCCCACCAGGGACAGGTGATCGGGGCCCGTCTGCCCACCAGGGACAGGTGATCGGGGCCCGTCTGCCCACCAGGGACAGGTGATCGGGGCCCGTCTGCCCACCAGGGACAGGTGATCGGGGCCCGTCTGCCCACCAGGGACAGGTGATCGGGGCCCGTCTGCCCACCAGGGACAGGTGATCGGGGCCCGTCTGCCCACCAGGGACAGGTGATCGGGGCCCGTCTGCCCACCAGGGACAGGTGATCGGGGCCCGTCTGCCCACCAGGGACAGGTGATCGGGGCCCGTCTGCCCACCAGGGACAGGTGATCGGGGCCCGTCTGCCCACCAGGGACAGGTGATCGGGGCCCGTCTGCCCACCAGGGACAGGTGATCGGGGCCCGTCTGCCCACCAGGGACAGGTGATCGGGGCCCGTCTGCCCACCAGGGACAGGTGATCGGGGCCCGTCTGCCCACCAGGGACAGGTGATCGGGGCCCGTCTGCCCACCAGGGACAGGTGATCGGGGCCCGTCTGCCCACCAGGGACAGGTGATCGGGGCCCGTCTGCCCACCAGGGACAGGTGATCGGGGCCCGTCTGCCCACCAGGGACAGGTGATCGGGGCCCGTCTGCCCACCAGGGACAGGTGATCGGGGCCCGTCTGCCCACCAGGGACAGGTGATCGGGGCCCGTCTGCCCACCAGGGACAGGTGATCGGGGCCCGTCTGCCCACCAGGGACAGGTGATCGGGGCCCGTCTGCCCACCAGGGACAGGTGATCGGGGCCCGTCTGCCCACCAGGGACAGGTGATCGGGGCCCGTCTGCCCACCAGGGACAGGTGATCGGGGCCCGTCTGCCCACCAGGGACAGGTGATCGGGGCCCGTCTGCCCACCAGGGACAGGTGATCGGGGCCCGTCTGCCCACCAGGGACAGGTGATCGGGGCCCGTCTGCCCACCAGGGACAGGTGATCGGGGCCCGTCTGCCCACCAGGGACAGGTGATCGGGGCCCGTCTGCCCACCAGGGACAGGTGATCGGGGCCCGTCTGCCCACCAGGGACAGGTGATCGGGGCCCGTCTGCCCACCAGGGACAGGTGATCGGGGCCCGTCTGCCCACCAGGGACAGGTGATCGGGGCCCGTCTGCCCACCAGGGACAGGTGATCGGGGCCCGTCTGCCCACCAGGGACAGGTGATCGGGGCCCGTCTGCCCACCAGGGACAGGTGATCGGGGCCCGTCTGCCCACCAGGGACAGGTGATCGGGGCCCGTCTGCCCACCAGGGACAGGTGATCGGGGCCCGTCTGCCCACCAGGGACAGGTGATCGGGGCCCGTCTGCCCACCAGGGACAGGTGATCGGGGCCCGTCTGCCCACCAGGGACAGGTGATCGGGGCCCGTCTGCCCACCAGGGACAGGTGATCGGGGCCCGTCTGCCCACCAGGGACAGGTGATCGGGGCCCGTCTGCCCACCAGGGACAGGTGATCGGGGCCCGTCTGCCCACCAGGGACAGGTGATCGGGGCCCGTCTGCCCACCAGGGACAGGTGATCGGGGCCCGTCTGCCCACCAGGGACAGGTGATCGGGGCCCGTCTGCCCACCAGGGACAGGTGATCGGGGCCCGTCTGCCCACCAGGGACAGGTGATCGGGGCCCGTCTGCCCACCAGGGACAGGTGATCGGGGCCCGTCTGCCCACCAGGGACAGGTGATCGGGGCCCGTCTGCCCACCAGGGACAGGTGATCGGGGCCCGTCTGCCCACCAGGGACAGGTGATCGGGGCCCGTCTGCCCACCAGGGACAGGTGATCGGGGCCCGTCTGCCCACCAGGGACAGGTGATCGGGCCCGTCTGCCCACCAGGGACAGGTGATCGGGGCCCGTCTGCCCACCAGGGACAGGTGATCGGGGCCCGTCTGCCCACCAGGGACAGGTGATCGGGGCCCGTCTGCCCACCAGGGACAGGTGATCGGGGCCCGTCTGCCCACCAGGGACAGGTGATCGGGGCCCGTCTGCCCACCAGGGACAGGTGATCGGGGCCCGTCTGCCCACCAGGGACAGGTGATCGGGCCCGTCTGCCCACCAGGGACAGGTGATCGGGGCCCGTCTGCCCACCAGGGACAGGTGATCGGGGCCCGTCTGCCCACCAGGGACAGGTGATCGGGGCCCGTCTGCCCACCAGGGACAGGTGATCGGGGCCCGTCTGCCCACCAGGGACAGGTGATCGGGGCCCGTCTGCCCACCAGGGACAGGTGATCGGGGCCC